>NW_013665656.1:482807-505903 GCF_000517525.1 Limulus polyphemus | reverse complement strand
CAAATAAAAATCTTTCAAATGCGACTGTAGCTTTTTTTTCCCCCAAAACTTTGTCTTCAAAATAAGGGTGCATCTTATACATCGGTGCGTTTTATATTCCGAAAAATACGGTAATAGAAGTAATGCAATAAAGTTTAGATTTTCAACTATGCAAGTAGATAATTTTAATTTTTTCGTTTCATTTTTAGATAATGTAATACATTTTATTTACAAAATTATGAATACTGTATTGAAAATATACTTATATTTATATTCTATAATCTTTTTTTTGTGCTTAGGTCACGTAGAAATTGTAACCTTTTTGTTGAGAGTGTTCCGTGAGATTATTATGGTGGACCAAAGAAATGTGTTTGGCGTCACTGCCCTAATGAAGGCGTCATTGCAGGGTAGAGGGCGCTGTGTGAAAGTGCTTCTTGCTTCAGGTAAATTAGGCTAATTGACTATTTAAAACATATTTGGTAAAACTGATTGTCGATCACAACTCATCAAAACTGATTTAGTTTAATATACTTAGAGCCTATATGGTATTATTGAAAAGTATAAAGCAGTGTTAAGTTGGTGAATTACAGATAACTGTAAATAAAACACATACTTATACAACGAACTACTATAGTTAACTGTCTCTGAGGTATGGGTAGTTTTGTTACATATACAGGGTTATTATTAAGTTCTTTGGCCAATTCTGACATGTATAATTCGAAACCTAATCAACAGAGAGCTGTAAGATTTGGTAGGTGAACTAATAATAATATGAGATAGACGAATTTAATGCCAAAACTAATTATCACTTAATTCGCACAGCTTACATGTTACCATTTTATTAGCGTAACCCCTATTCATATCCAGTCTTGTTTCCATCCGCGAGAGAACGTAATACACATCTGAATGATACTTTCCGACTTAAACATTAGCATTATATTTGATGTTGGATGTGGCGTATAGGAGACTAAATCCTTAGTTTAATATAGTATTTATCGGAATTAATTAGTTATTCTGTTATGTGCACTTTGCATACAACACGTCGTCAAGAAAGTCATTAAATCGCTTTCGTTCTAGCTGTCTTTGTTATGGTCTTGAGGTAACATTTTGTTTGCCTGTAAGAGATATGGTTTTAATGCTGCATATTGTACAAGTATGTCAACAGCAGTGTCCTCCAATGGTATTTTAGGCTATAACCTCCCTTATGTTTGAATGAAAATAATAAATCACATGGGTTGTGGTAGTCGCTTTGAGTAAATATGATGTTAAATAATAAGCAAGGAAAGTTAGATTTAAACATCCTGGTGTACAATCTCGAAGTAGACGATCCAGTCCTTTGTGAGCCAGTGAAGTATACACATTTTGTTTTGTTATAACGGTTTTTCATTTGTATTTTACATTGCGTCAAGTCTCTTTATTTCTTGTTTAATTTTCTGTTATTCAGAGGACCTATCCCATCACTCAAAGAAAAATCAGTTTGACCTGAATTCACCACAGAGTGGCTACAAAAGAGAAAATGTTGGTGTCTTGACCACAGGATATTCAGTTGCAGAGTTTTCTGTTTCCTTCTGATGCTTGTATTGCCCTTTACTCCTACTCTTATGTTATTAAGTTTTAAAATGATTCGTTTTTATGTAAATGTCATTTTCCACAACTCATATGACTTAAATACACGAGGAAAAGTCAGGCATTGAACAGAGACATTTATTTGAGAGGGTTTGAGGGACTAGGAGAAGTTCTTTCCTGGACATTAGGCTTTCACTGATGCTGCACAGGTCCATGATTTCCATCTCATTGTAGGAAACGATTCATGAAATAGAACCACTAACGTTTGGTGCACTCAGAACAACTGTCAATGCTCTCTCTCTGAGGGTCGACCTCTGTGAGAGGAAAGCATAAATGTCTTAGGTTTATTGTAGTGATGTGACACCTGACAGGTCTGAGACTGAGTGGGTGGTCTATATAAGACTCTCATACCCTCACCAGCGAGAATAACCTAGCCAGTGAGGAGAACTGGAGATGCTGCTGGTGGAAGTCTTCTGCCAACAGGAACTATCTCACCACTACCAGATAAGATGGTGGGCACTGAATGAAGATGTATGTGAACCATGGAATTTGGTGAGCCTTTTCAAGTTGAAAGGTATATTACAGGGGCACCCATGGATCATGCAGGATCCAAGGATCACACATAGCCGACAGACAAGCTACCAATGACAACTCATTGCTTTGCTGCTCTGAGCCCAGGGATGTACTACTCACATGACAGTTGATGTCTCTGAGCATTCCTACCATGTTGTACCTTTGATTTCAAAGACATTTCAAGAGGTCAGAAGGGAAATGATTTGGTCCGAACCATGGGTTCCCATGAGCAAGACAAATCAGATCACTCCCTCACTATTCAAGGGTGCAGGGAAAAACGTTTTGACCCTTTCTTGAAACGTATCATGCAGGTAACTGCTTGAAGCAGCTCTCCTACAAAGCAGGCTGTGCAACACCCGATCTTCAGTCTAGATGGCCTGGCTTTAAGCTCCATCTAGTACTTGAGCAAGATGCAACTTTGAGACTATGGGACAGTCATTGCTCAGTTGTGCCAAAGGTTTGACCAGGTGGAAAATTGAGAAATTCATGGAGCTGTGTGCTAGGCTCAGAAAACAGGTACTATGGAAAGCTTGGCCACTTAAGTGTATTATCTGCACGACTTGCACAGTAAAGCCTGCTCTGCAACAGTATCAGCATATCACAAGGATATCCCCACTGACAAGTTTGTAAAATCATAAGGCAACACCTTAGTGTGAGAGATAATCTCATCCTTACCAATGCAGTTTCTGTAGTAATATGGTATGAGTGGCAACTTTGAGCCAGTCACAAGAGAGGAAGAAGTCTGCAGTGGTAGTTTCAGTGGCTGTACCTTGGACAGACACCCATGCACCAATGTAATACCAACCTATAGCCTATGCTGAAGTGCAGTGCATGTTAAAGGACAGGATCATACAGCCTAAAGAGATTGCTTAGTCATCTCTAGTGGTATTTGTTAGAAAGAAGGAAAGAATGGCGAGATTTAGATGGGTGAATATGGTAAATCAAATTGATGCCTTTCCACTACTATGAACAGATGAATGTCTAGCCACATTGGAAAGGGCCTGATGGTTCAATGCAGTAGAACTGGCATTCTGATATCAGCAAGTCGATCTGGCTGATGAAAGTAAACCTGAGACTGCTTTCAGCATATGAGATAGTTTGCATGACTTTTGATTCATGCCAATCGGCCTGTGTAATATGTTCACCAATTATTAGAGACTAGTGGAACTTACATTGGAGGGTCTGCAATAGGAGAAGTACCTGATCTATGTTGGTGGCGTCTTAATGTTGCACATTTGAGTTTCTGGTCGAGAATCTGGAAATGATATTCCAATGGGTAAACAAGACAGGCCTGAAATTGAAACCAAGAAAATGTACATTTGTGTACACAGAACTGGAATTTCTCAGTCATATTATGGGTCATATTGAGATGTAATCTTCATGGATCCTGCTAAAATATTAGCGGTACTAGATTGGTCTCAACCTGTGACTAAGGAATAATTCCACAATTTCTTAGGTTTTTACATCGTCATACAGACAGTTTGCTCATGGATATAGATACTTATAACAAAGACACAGGCAACATATGTCTGATAAAGCAATTACTGCAACAGCTTCTTTGGAGCATTAAGGTGATCACGAGTGCTGAAATACAATGGATGCTGCAAGACAGAGTTATAAAACATTTGGAGAATGTTCAGTCGTCTCTAGTGATTTTCAGGAAACAAGTAGGTACACCAGAATTGTGTGTTGATTTTAGATGAAAGAACGGGGTATCTCAAATTGATTCCCTTCTCTTGACATAGACAAATGAATGTTTGGATGCATTAAAATGCTTCCATTGGTTCTAATATCTTGATACTAACAGGTCAAGCTAGGACTGATTTTTTCACAAGAAATGGTATATGTGAATTTTGTATTATACCATTCAGTCTATGTAATGCACCAGCTACTTTTGAGTGGCTGGTGGAACTTGCACTTCAGGGATTGCAGCAATAGGATAGCTGACTGATCTATGTCAACGATATTTTGTGGTTTGGCCACTCTTTTAATTCTGTATTTGAGCATCTGAAGATGTTATTCCAGTGCATACAAAAAAGCAGGATTGAAACTCAAACCAGCAAAATGTTTCTTCATGAAAATGAAGATAGAATATCTTGGTTGCATTTTGAGGAGAGATGGAGTCTCGATGGGCCTGGCTAATACTGAAAGAATGTTTCAATTTTGGCATTGAGATGTTCTGCAAGTGGTGAATATTTTGTGGAAAAGACAACGGTAACAAAGAGACTCACTCTATGGCGAGAGAGAACAAACAGTTTTATCTGGGATTTTAAATAACACGAGTTTACCTGGTGAATCCAACTCAGTTTTACCTGGAACTCTCATAAGTGTGGTGCAAAAATGCTTTAACTTGATTAAGTTGAAATATTAGTAGGAATATTTCAGTCATGCGTATTGATATATGTTTAATAACAAGTAGTTTACTGAAATTTTACTTAACATTGTTTCATTACAAAATATAATTTTGAAGCAAGGAATTGTAGTCTGTAAGTGTAATGGGGAAGATGGACAGTACCACCTGCACGGGGAAATCTTATAATTCATGACATAACAAACATATAATTTGGAAATGGAAGAAACACTCTAGAGAAAGACAACAAAAGTGTTGGTAAAGGCTAATGGTCAAAGGTGAGCTTAGCATCACTTAACCTGAATTAGCTCAGCAGTGTAGGACTCGAACAGCATCGATCTTCATCCCATCCTATTGGAAACAGGCGCTGGCTACAAAGCAACCAGCAGTATGTTAGTGATGAGGATGAGTCTGGCATGCATGTTTCCATTGTATGACAGGGGCAAAAGAAGGCAACATGGCCACAGGTAGTTGGTAAAATGAAAATCCAGGAAATAAGCGGATCAAGAAATCCACAGATTTTCTGGAAACATGTTTTATGGGTGAGGATGGGTGTGAGTACATGTTAAGTCTGTAGGCATGTTGCTTGACCAGTACTTAATTCATAGTCATAACTGAGCATTACAACCCCCTTAACTTATTCAATCGACTGACTCTTCGACCAATTACAACTCAGTAAATATTTGCATTTGAATCTGGACTTTCAGTATTTAAGGTCAAGTTTCAACAACAGTCAGTCTCTCTTTCTCGACTAGCCAGTGGTTCTTCTGTCTTGCCCTATCCTAAAAAACTGATTAGTTACTTAGATGGACCCTTCAAGTTTTTCTAGCTATGAAGCTGCCAAATTCCTGCAGGATGCACACAATATTTTCTTGAGTAAGAGAGCCCACAATACCACTGAAAATAGAACTTCCAGACCTTCTCTGCCTTACATGGTGCTTGGGCCAATGAATGGTGACCAGTGCTACCTGATAGAATAACTTACAGTATCTGTGGTTGGGTTTTCACTGCAGTCTCCAGAGGTTGATTTACCACGTTTTACAGCAGAGGATCCCATCAACACTGAGGAGAGCAATTTCCTTTCACCCAAAGACCCAACAACAGCAATGTCAGCCATGAATCCACAGTAGTTTAGCATTCAAGCCACCCAGTAGCCTTAATTGTTACCACTCTTGACACTGCCAGTAATATGTTCCATTGTAGGATGTGCCACTAACACCAGAAAATGAAATCAGATGTTCTCTCACTTCCAAAGTGACCACTACATCTTGAAGCCAAAAAAGAAATTCACAGCACTATACTCAATCAAGTTCCAAGAAAATGGAGGCAGGGCAGACTCCAGGACAACTTTAAACCAGAAGACTGCAATGGTGGCTGTTCAGAAGAGCCAGCCAACTTGTGAACTAACTTCAGCCATCAATTAAAAAAACTTCTACTTCAAGGACAAGGGTATCAACTATTTATCACCCAAGTAGGACCTACACAGTCATCATGAGTGAGAAGCCACCTACAAAGAAACACCAGGACCCATCCCAGAGGATGACGAGGGTAGAACTCCCAGAATCAACAAAGATTATAATACATGATTCAAAACTTGGGCAGATTCTCGTGCTGAAAAAAGCACTGTAGGAAATTGCCAATGAATGAACAGAGGCATGGGCCCTATATAATAAGGAGAAAGATTTACTAGGATGGAGGGTAACCCGTTCAATATGGTACAAAGAAGAAGTATGGTGCCTATAGGTAAGACTTGTTGACAGTGGGAAAGCCCTCAGTAAAGCTCAGGATAATTCTGAAGAAAATGATAGAGGCCAACTGCAAGACAATGGTGAACCTAGAGAATCCGCTGGCAAGGTTGAGGTGAGTGGGAGTAATGTTTTGGAAGGTCTCTGGGGTAAGTGTACATTCTGTACAATTGAGCATGCGTGCAAAAGCAGAGACTTATAAGGTTTTGTTTTGTGTAAGTTTTTTTTTTTTTCATTTGGTGTACATACTGTAGATTTAATGCACTACTACTTGTTTATATACACGAATGTGCATGATCAAGAAGTGGATAGCTTTCATTGTATTATTTTCTACTGTTATCATTATTAAAGGATTTAATTTTTGTTTAAAGTTCAATGACTTTGTCATACTTTCTAGTGTTCATTTTTCGTTGTTTTGAGTAAAGGTTTCTTTTTTTGTTGGTGTTTTCCTGAAACTGTAATAGGTTTTGTTTGATATTCAATATTACTTAAAGGGTGTCATGTGTTTGTCTTGGTCAGACTGCCTCTTTTGCGAAGGTGCAGCTCTAAATCATTGTTAAAGTTGAAATTATAGAACGTTTCTTTGTTAAATCAGACTTTTTATTCTGTTTTATTTCCTTTTTATAAATTGATTTAGTTTAGTGAGGAGTTTTTGTTAGTCTATCCACTTTTAAAGTAGGCAGTGTGTATCTCTTAAATTTCTCTATTTTCTTTTTCTTCCATAGTTTTACTTTTTATGTATATAATTAGATACTTGTGCATTGGTTTTCCAATGTTAAAAGAGTATATCATGTTCTTTGATGATAAAGGGTTATTGAGTATATTTAATAGTCTATTCTTAATGAAGGTTTCTTTATGTATATTATACATATTATTTAATCATTTCAACATTTCATCTCTAGATATGTATTTCATCTAAGCCTGTTAGAGGCTAGTTTTCTTGTGTTGTGCGTGTTTATTAAAAGAACAGTTTTGTTTTGTCAAAAGTGTTCTTTCTATTCGTGTTTAGCCAATGATATTTTAATTTTTGAAATTATCTTGTTAATAAATGTTTTTCTTTAGTATTTAAAATAAAACGTAGTTTCACGATTAACAATAAATATATGCCTTTACATTTAATTGGCAAAATAAGTATCAAAATTATAAGAACAAGAAACAACTTACATCAGACATCCAAAAAACATTTCTAAAATTTATTTTAAGTGTACACATATAAGCACAACCTTAGTGGCTCTTAGAGTGCAAACTGATAAGTCTAATTTATCCTTTCCTGTGGTACCCCGGTGGAACAGCGGCAAGTCTTCGGATTTACAATGCTAAAATCAGGGATTCGATTCCCCTCGGTGGACACAATAGATAGCCCGATGTGGCTTTGCTCTAACTAAACATGCACACCTTTTCTGTAGAAGAAAAATAGAGAAAACCACACACTGCACTTGCCCATAGATAAACAATTTCTAGCTAATGTGAATCTTTAATGGTTTAAGGAATTGTATCATTTTATTTCTTTATAGAGGTGAATAATAACCAGAATGTTTTTTTTTTTATAATTTTCAGCTCACAATATTATCTTTCCGCCCTGATAGACGTAGTTCCTACAAAAACGACATTACAACAATCTAACGTGTTTATGTTGTCTGAAATTGGTTCGAAGAACATGACAATAACTTTAGTTGTATCCCTTGGCAACAGAGGATACCGGATTTCAATCAAGTATTGTATCTTTAGGAGGAGCTTAAATGTTACCATCGCCTTTATAATCCTCTGTTGATATCGTGCACCAATTTCAGACCGCACTCCTTGATAAATGGATTATAATCAAATAATACACCATATAGCATCTTGTGAAGTCTTATACTACGCAAAGTTTAAACTGTCATTTCAACAATATATGTCCCAATTCAATTTTAAATGGGGGTACTTATGAAGTGATCATTCAGTATGTGTGTGACAAGGTTGCGCACTAAGTTACAATGATATGCTTTTTCTTTTTTTTTTTGTAGTAAAACCATTTTTCAACAAATCAGTTCATATTTATGCTTTTACGTACCAATTTTTGAAAGCATGGAATAAATACTGTTACATTACCTGTTAAACTAAAATATTTTTAATTAAAGTAATGATTTTTCATATAGGTGCCAATTCACTATTGAGAGACCCCAGTAGGAAATTTTGTTCATTGGACTGGGCTCGATTTTGTGGCCGACAAAACTGCGTCGAGATTTTGGAAAAGTTCATGAAAACAACCGCTGGAAAGGCTTGTTTGGCCAACCAGCAAAAAATAAGTGGTAGCAAGGATAAGTGGTCCAGCGACCCAGACCTACAGTCTCCACTCTACAGCAACGCCTCACTTCCTGACATGCACACTGGAAAAACAACGTCAAAACATGTGGGTGGTGAAAACGGATGGTTTAAACAAAAACTTCGTAAGACTTTCAAATATTCTGATAATAAAAACCGTCGAAGCGCTGATTTTAGTATATTTAACAATATTACAGCAGCAACAATGTTGTGTGCTTCCTCGGCCATTCTACAAAATGTGGAATCAGATTCAAATTCCAGTAATATTGATGGCAGTCAACGCTCAAATGAGAAGAAAATTATCATACCCAAGGTTGAACTGCCCTCAGATGGATGCTCAGTATCTCCTATGGAAATCACAGTTCAGAACCCACCTGTAACAGCCAATACTGAAAGTGGACATTGTGCTCCTAAACCACCCAGACCACCACCGCCACCACCGGCTAGGAAAAGAGATAGTAAGCTTTGAAATGTTAAATGTGATCAAAGTTTAATATTTATGATTTATAATGTTTGTATTTGAAACTTTACGCTTGTTGTAATATACAGGATGTTGAAAAGGACTGCCCTTTAGAAGAAAACGTTTCACAATACTAAAAGACCTAATAACTTTGTCCTTCTGCGCTAATTTTATATGAGGTATTTCTAAAGAGTCCCTAATGCACTTTTCATTCCTTCTCCACAAGTGACTTTTGAAATGCAGCCAACGGCTGCTAGTTTTTATTTTGGGACGAAGCTGGTCTTCTTTAATCATTTGTGTTGGGCACTTAGTCAAGATAAAAAAAAGACTCTTACTAGAACTGTGTATTAGAACTGTTAGACAAAATTGAAATTCCAGTATAGTTGTACAAACTACACAGCCTTTTTCAGAATTCACAAAAATAAATCAGGTTGCTGGTAAAACAAAATACAAGTTTTTGTCTTACAAGCCAACTCTGTTTAAGACAATTATCTTGAATAAAAAGACGAGAATACAAATGAAATTCTTATACAGTCTAAACATTTTGATTGTACATTTTTTTGTCGCTTGTCTAAAGTTTTCTTCTAAAAAGCTGCATTTTCAAACATCCTTTTATAGATATATTTCTTCTTAAATATTGCGTGCTCAACCAGCCTCATTTACTGTTGTAAGGCGTAACTACTACTTCTGATTGTATTCAAATACTTACGCCGATACATTAAAGTGTATAACAAGTAGAAAGGAATTGTAACAGCACTAAAGATCATTACTATGGAATACTTTAATAGAGTAATGATATTATGAGTTTTGGAATGAAAAACACTTCGATGTTATAAATTAAGATGTAGGACGTACATTACTTATTATTTTCATATCAATGGTTGAAAGAGGTGCGTTTAGAGTTTTAACAATTAAGGATATTTTTATATAATACCTAAACGTTATTACTGTACTGAATACTTAATTAAATAACTTTCCAAGTCCCTAAAAAGTAATTGCTTTTTCAGTATTAGGTCAAAGAGCATAAAACGCTTTGTTGATCTGGTGAAACGACGACGAAATTTGTATTGACTGTTTACAGTTTTACAGACTAAGTATATGTAAACCATTTTTTTCCATTTAAGTTACGGTATTGATTTTATTATACGTGATAGTTATAATTTTCATCTGTGCCAGTATAATGGTCTGATACACTTCACGATTTCACAATAACGAAATACATATTCTAATTCTGCGTAACAGTTTCGTTGAATAGTAAGTTACCAGACTTTTTACACTCACATTCGTGTAATGTGATATATTTGTCTTTCTTTTTACCCTTAAGCATTAAATTAAAAAAGAAATTCGGGAAACATTACTATAGTACGATTTTACAGTAAAGTTCGAAATTTCAATAGCACCTTTTGCAGGCAACACCAGTGGTGGTAATAAAGACGAGGGTAAAAAAAGACAAAGAAAAAGGGGCAATGGAAAAAAAAGTCAGTCGGAAAAAAGACAGAGAATATTACACAAACAGGTAAAAAGTACAAAAAAAAGTCCTATATTTTAGGAATGGTATAAAATGAAGAATTCCGAAATAAGCAATTTACTTTTTATTATCACATACATGCGTAAAGCCTGTAAAAGACAAAGAAAATTAACAAATAGGTAAAAAAACTCTATATTTTAGGAATGGCATAAAATAAATTCCGAAATAAGCAAAAAAGTTATAATAATAAGTAAAAAAAAAAAAAAGAGAGAGTCCAAAATACAGTTTTCCAAAATACTTTTTGATTTTTTTTACCTTTGTCTTTATTACCTAGACTTCCTTCACACGGGGCAATTAAACAGAAAAAAAATCAAGCCCTACGTGTCCAGAAATATACAACACCCATCTGTGTAAGCTCCAAATATTGCTTAAGACGATTTTTGTTGTGAATAAATTAAAGTGATGACATTATGGAAAGTTATGAGTAGTAATTCTGTTTGCACAAAAATCAGTAAAATAAATACAACTACAAACTATTTAATACTGTCTATAACAGTATCTTTAATTAACTTCGTTTGTTTTGAATATCGCGCAAAGCTACACGAGGGTTATATGCGCTTGCCATCCCTAATTTAGCAGAGATAGAGGGAAGGCACCTAGTCAACCACCACCACCAACTCTGACCGTCACATTACAATGCCCCACAGCTGAAAGGGCGAGTATGTTAGGTAACCTGTGATTCGAACCCGCGACCCTCAGATTGCGAGTTGAGCGCTTTAACCACCAAGCCATGCCTATCTTTGATTAAACCATAACGTGTGTCAATATTTTCTGGAAGCTGTAATATAAACGATAGTTACAATTACGTTCAAAATAATATTGAAATGCCCCAAGAGTTTTGTTTATAAAGAGCAAAACAAGTGAAAACTTATATCAGTGGTTAATGAAATTTTAGGTTCCTTTTGGATATTGGATACGTACATCTAAACAATGATAATAGTTAAACAACACAACTCGTGGACAGGAAGGGATTAATGCAAAATCAAGCTTGTATCTTAATAAAAAAATGTTTGCCAAACTTTTTAGCTTCTAGTCTCTTTTCGGGAGCTTGAGTCATATAGAATCAGGTACACAAGTATAACTATTATAGCACACTATCCGACGAAAATATGTAAGGGTTATTAAATTCCTAAAAAAATTACATCATACGATTTTATAAAAATAAGGTCTTAAGATCAGCAATAAAAAAGGCAGCAATAATTGTTTTCTTATTCGCACAGAAAAAACGGTGATATACAATTTAAAATTCTTATATATAAAATTTATATCACTCACTTCCAACAATGTTTCCGACATTCCAATTTATAATAAAACGCACTGGTTATTGTCGAGCATGAAAAAAGTAGGCTATTCTACATATAACGTATCTGATCTTATGAGTACGCCAACATGGTGTTTGTTAATTGTTTGTTTGTAATTAAGCACAAAGCTACACAATGGGCTATCTGTGCTCTGCCCACCACGGGTATCGTAACCCGGATTCTAGCGTTGTAAGTCCGCAGACATACCGCTGTGCCACTGGGGGGCGTGTTTGTTAATGGAGATGTATAAACGTTTCGCTTTGTGCCGAAAAGAAACAGTTAGAGATTGTGAACTGTATTCTATCACTATACGTGATTTTTCTGGAGTTCATAAATCATGAAATATTTAGAACAAAAATTAATTAAAAATTGTTGCTCTCTATCGTATTCTACGGATTTTAAATGTGTAAAATGAGTTGGTGGCCAGGGCTTCTTACGCGCCTCCCTAGAAATGCAACAAAAAAAGTAACCCAGTTAGGCAATCACTACATCAAGAATTGCGAGTTCATTTAAAGGGGCTAAAGGTCGGAAGAATATCGTAAATGAATACACACGATATTATAGGAATTTCAAGGCCAATGTAAGTTCTGTGTGGGTTTACAAATTTTTTTTATATATTCCTTTAATAGAATTGGATAGGTACAATTCAACAGTATCAGAATAAATTAATATAATTTTAGATTGCATAATATTTTTGTTGCTTTCCAGATGTCTAAATAAGTAATTATTACTGACAACAGATGGTGTTGGGGTAGATAGGTTATAAGTGATGCTCTAATAACCATGACAGTTCTGTCGCAATTTTGTGCACGAAACAATTTGTCTAAAAAGGAAGACAAAGTTCGTGGCCCTTAAAAAGTCTAGAATGTAAGTATTGCTAGGCGTCACTGTCCTGTAATTTCGATTGGATAAGGAGAGTAGTATTTAAAACCTCTGATCACAACCCCGTTTGTTGCGTAGCCACACTTTTAGTTTTGGTGTGAATCTATAACATAGAAGTTACGTTTCTTGTTCATACTAATCTTTGTGTAATACAACTACAACAACAAAAAAATTTACTTTCATAAAGCTGAAGTTCTTTTCATACCTTAAGCTCATAAAATATTAAATTCTGAGGAGCTGAAGGCAAGTAGCTAACATGATCAAAAAAGTTTTCCTGGAGATATAGGTCGTGTTTCTGTTTTAATGAGTTCAATACTTCCATCAGCACTTAAGAAATATTAAAAAAAAACTTAGTACCGCTGCATTAGAAAGAAATTGTTGAGATTTCAAAACTTAAAAACTGTATAATTGTTTTGATTAGCGATTTTAGATTGTATTTTTTAAATGACATTTTAAACAATCGAATACATTATTTATTGAAGTTTTATTCATTAATTACTTAAAAAAAGCAAAACGGGTAAACTTCTCGTTTAAATAGGCAATCCTTCATTTTGGAACATCGTTTTTTTTTCTTCTTCTAACGAATTTGTAGGATTACTCTTTAAATAATTGAACTGGGCTAGAATGTACATTTTATTAGCATATAATAACATACAAAAGCTTGAAGATTTTCGTGAGCAAGTTATATATATGTAAACTGTACTCGAAAAACGTTTTTCAAGTTACAACATGAAGTTTAATAAATGGCATATTTTTAATGTACAACAGACAAAGAATTTGTCAAATTGGTTTCTACTAAAACTAATTTCGATTTACACGAATTGTGTAAAGCATAAATTTAATAACAACTCTTTATATCCACATGACGCCTGCGTCCGAATTAATTGATTTACCAGCAGGTGATAAATTACACGTAAAGATGTGATTCAGTCAATCAGTTACAAGAAAAATAGACCGGTACAGAATTAACAACCAAAAACTTGACAGGTTTGAATAATTTGGTTTTGAATTTCGCGCAAAGCTACACGAGGGCTATCTGCGCTAGCCGTCCCTAAATTCGCAGTGAAAGATTAAAGAGAAGGCAGATAGTCATCACCACCCACCGCCAACTCTTGTGCTACTCTCTTACCAACGAATAGTGGGATTGACCGTACATTATAACACCCCCACGACTGAAAGGCGAGTCAAACGCCCTGACCACTCGGCGATGCCGGGCAAGGTGTGAATAGAAGCAAGCTTTCTTGATGCTAATGTACCTTACGTTATGACGCTGTTTCATTTTCTACAAGTGAAATAATAGTTTAAAATATATTTAACATACAAGAAAGAACAAATTTAAAAGTTTGTTTAAAAAGCTAACAGGAAAATATACAGATCCTTCACAAAGCATTATACGTGAATAAATACTTGAGTTATAAGAACCTTTAAACCAAACAGCTAAATCTGGCAAAACAAAGCTGCCAAATAATAATAATAATAATTATATATACACACAAACGCACTGCCCAGGGCGAAATTATTTAATTTGTTTTTAAAATCGACTAAAAGTAACCATGTCTCTTATTGTTTTAGTTCTGGTAATTGTTCACAAGAGCGACAACGAGTTTAGAAAATGGTTCAGTCATTTAGCACACAAAACGCTGTCTTGAACATTATCTAAGTTCATAAACGAAATTGATTTATTTTTTTTAGCACATTTCATCCGAACTATAATCAAAATTTTCTCTCTAAACCTGTTTCTTAAATCTAGACTGCTAAACCCTCGTAACGTGAAAAATTAAAGAAAAACCCAAAAGACCACCAATTAATTGCTTTTCAACAACTTTTGCTCTGATCAAAGATATATTTATAAATCAAGGCAGCAGATTATTACAGCCAGCAGTGTGACGTCAGTATACTCTTTTACATTTTTTCAGTACAGGGTTCCTCCTCCCCAAACACACGTGGTATATTATTTTTAGAATTTCACAAAGAAAATCATTTTCCATTTTCTTCTTCTTGAGTTGGAAGTACAAGGATGTAGATAGATTTCCTGGTTGTTGTTTTTACATTTTTTTTTGTTGTTGTTGTTGTTATCAGTGGTGTGGAAACGCATTTCAAAACATTAACTTATGAATTTAACGTAGTACAAAAATATGAAATGTATTACATCAAGTCACAACTCTACACAAGCAACGTAAAACGTTTGTATCCAAGGTTAACGCACATTTCAGCATTGAAACATCCTGTACCAAAATGCTTAATGACGCATATAAATTTCAAACCAACTGGCCACCGTTTCTTATATTCAAGATCAATAAAACTTAGGTTGCACATCACCTGCAGGTATACAGTTCAACCAATTAGTTAACCGTCACCCGTAATAAATTATACTGTACGACACAAACCATAAAAAGAACAAAGCAAACTTCACGTACAAAATCACGACTTTCTTTTCGCCCGTGAGGTTTACTGACAAACTCTACAAGCCAATATTCACAATAAAATAGAAATCATACTAACAAGTATTTACATACTGACATGTACGTACGAAAACTTTTATTTCCATAACTTTGAATATTAGATGAAATTAAAGGAAGATTAAAATGTAAACGAATCATGATAACAAAAAGATGTCCGTATATATATAACAATTTCAACTATTAAAAATACTATATTGTCTTAACTTGTTCAATTTAACAACTGCTCAGAACTTTTTTTCTTAACTAATCAAAGTAGTAAAATAAAATTCATATCTTTAGTTGTAGATTACAACACTGCTATTAATAAAGTCATTAAACCATATCAAATCATCATAATACAAGCATTCATAAAGTTCCAATTTTTTCAATCGGTGACATTTTAATACTGTTTCACAAAGCAAATTATATTTTGTGTGTGTGTGTGTATATATATATATATATATAGTGAAAAAACAAAAACACGAAACCTTTAAGACAAAAATTGTTCATAAGTTATATGAAGTTCCATGAAATTGACCTCTGGAGATCTGAAGCTGTGCTAGCAGATATTTCAACACAATTCACCACAAAGATACCACCATAAATACTTAAAGCTTCCACATACCAAGATATATTAAAAAAAACAACCTCTTAGGCAATACTGAAGATAATTGTACAACAGGAATAATTACAGTAAACTACTGTAAACCTAACCTCACCCAATCATATAAAAGCTCGAAATATAGAACTCTGGTTTTATAGATAGGTACAAAAATCAATGCATTCCCATCACTTTGATATGTATTTTGGCACAGAGGATAGTCTCCTCTCGGCACAACACAGAGGATAGTCTCCTCTCGGCACAACACAGAGGATAGTCTCCTCTCGGCACAACACAGAGGATAGTCTCCTCTCGGCACAACACAGAGGATAGTCTCCTCTCGGCACAACTTTGTAGGAATGGAAAGTCTGCCTCACTATCTGCCCTTCAACATCATTTTGAAAATGTCTCATCTTTTCAAGTTAAAATCAACAATTTATCCAGCACAACATGTAATAACAGCTGTTAGATCTAAGTTCACAGACTTTGGCATAACCAACTGGTTCACATATACAACTCTCCAGAAAATAAAAACAGTAACTTTATAATAAACTACTTTGATAAATGCACTATCCACTGAAACCTGCCTTAAATCCTAAATTTCTATGAACAAATTTGATAAAGCTCCACCAGAAATTAATGTAAAATGGTTAAGAAGGACCTTGTCCTAAGATCTCTTTTCTTTGCTTAGAAAAAACAAAAAACAACGAGATTAAGTTATGAAAAAAACCCCAAGCCTTTTTTTTTTCCAAAAAAAAGGGAGGTTTTTATATTTACTTCCTGGTTTATTATTAAACTGGTGTTTAAATCAACTCCTCTGATAAGTACATACATCACTAGGAGACAGATATATCTTATATTTCCAAATTTAAATCAACTGACCACAAACTCTGAAAGAAATCATATATTGTTTAAAAATTAATTTTCAAAAGCCTCCTAAATATATTAACTTCATAAGCTAATGACAGACAAGATCAACTATGATTTAATCGTTTCATTACTAATAAACCACTCTTTGAAACAAAATTTTAATTCAAGGAAGCTGATTTACAGTGAAAACGTTAAAGCAGTAGAATACTTAATGAATTTGAGACATATATATTTATATGTTCAAAGGCCAGAACATTCATTTTTGTAAGCATACCTTCCAAAAAAAAAGTTTAGTAAACAATAAGAGGCAAAGCTTCTTATTCATCATTTTTAGCCCTAAAAATACAGAAAAGGTCATATGTTAACATCTTTTCTTTTGTCACTAATTATCTACATATATATATATAGAGCTATGGTTTCAAATGCTTCAGTGCAATAGCATCATGTGTTTGTTACCTGTGTCCATTTCCTTGGATACTTTAACATGCATCAATAACCAGCATTAATATATATCAAATGTACTAACTGAGCAAAAAAAAGTGAATTTCTTGTATAATTTCAAATTCACCATTGCTCCATGAATATCAACAATAGATTTTTACTCAAGGAAAGGAAAAAAAAATTACCATTCAAAAAAAAAACTAACTCTAAATTCTATAAGTGAAATTTTTTATTCTGAATTATTTTTAATTGATATGAAAACAGTAATCTTTAAAAGCTATGTATCTGATTAATGGATTAAGTGCAGAATGTATCAAAAAAATGTACACTTTTTTTTTTAAATACAGCCTAATATTATACTGAGCTGGTTAATTCTTAAAAAAATTTACTATGATACACATAAAAGAGGCACAAAATTTGCTACGTGTACTTTCAACGATGTACTTTACAGGGTTGACACTGATATTGGAGAAATGAATGTTTGAACTAAAAGAAAAAGTAACGGCAGTGACAGAACTTTTCATATTGTCATTACATGTGTAAAAGGTACTTCCGTTTTCCCTTTCGAAGCAATATGGGAGGAATAATAGTAATTCTTGTACATTACTGGAGTCTTGTGGTACTCATTCAAGTAAAATACAATCAAAGCACAATCTCAGTAAGTTTGAATTTCTTGTTAATCCACCCTCACATGACTACTGTATGACTGGAAGGATAAAGATGGGGAAATTGACTTTTTTTGTTTTGTATTATCTTAATTTTTCATTACAGGCTGCAACCAACTGATAATGCAAAGTATTTACAAGAAAGCAAAGGCGCTCTTGGTTTTAATGTGGAACATCCTCCTCCTCCAACTGTGGAAAATCCTCACTGACTGAATTATCTGACATTAGCCCTTGCTCTAACCGTCTCTCCCAAAATGAGGCTCTCTGCAGAATCGAGCGAGCTGGACGACGACGTGTTCGGTGTCGAGGTAGCGAGTTATTACTTGTAGTGCTTTCATCTGAAGTATACCCGTGGGTCGGGTCAACAGAGCTTTCAATTACTGGCACTGGGCTTGGAGGCATACTAGGGCTACTTCCTCTACTATCCTGTTGGGCATCTTCTTTTGAATGATTTTCATTTTGAGAAACAGACAAAGGACGATTCAGGGAGCGTGGAAAATGTTTGAAAGTTTTCTCTCTAAATTCCTTGGACATAGAGCGGGCAGTCAAACTATGAACCTAAAACATAAAAAAGGTGAAAGAATCTGTCTTTATTACCAATATGACATTTCAAACATGAACAAAATATATGCCTCATGTGACTAACAACTTAAAAAACAAATAAGACTAAAATCTCAACTACAAGTACTATTTAACCTAGCACCTGGCCCAATAATCTAAATAAGCAAATCAATGTTATTAATATGGAACAAATATACAATTAGACAAGTAACAATTCTAGTAATTTACATTCAGCTAACCTGAATTTAACAGCCACCAGCCTCAACGAAATCTTTAATTACTGCTCATCCTCAATTTTACTAGTTTTATCACAAAGCTATCAGTTGTAATAGTGATATTACATTTTATGCTGAATTATTGGGTTTTCTGGGATTATTTTCTTTTATAGAAGTAAGTAGTCACCTAGTGGTTTCCATATTTCTCCACACAGCAAGATGTAATACCATTATTAAAATGACAACTGGATGGCAAAGGAACTGAGGGCTCAAGAGGAACTTATTTCTAAACAAAGCTGATTTTAAATCAGCAAAATTCAGTGCTTCTGATTTTTCTCAAACTTCTATTTTAATAAACTAATATTTGATGTGTTCACTCAAAAGTCCCATTACAAATAAGTTATTCTCTCAAAAAGTATAAGTGATTTTTTGTGAATTTTCATCACTTATGCATTACAACTTAATATTCATGACTTTTACACATTTAATACATCATAGATCACAAAAAATGCAGACTATTATCTCAAAGATACAAATTGTTTTTCATTTGAGGTAGTGATTTTTTTATAGGTTAATTCTAAAACATTTCATCAACATAATTTCAGACAAACATTCAATGCAGGAAAAAATCTTAAAAGGTATGAAGTTTTTCTTCTAGTAAGATGGATAACATTAAAATATACCTTAATTTATTTAACATTATATTAACTAAAACACACACGGTATCACACAGAAACAAAAACAAAATAATGCAACTTAAAAGTTTCAACAGTAACTCAAAAACAAATTGTTTTAAAAACTAAAATGATGCAGTTAAGAAGCAACTATTTATACAAACAATTTTTGAACAGGACATAATTTACAAAACAACAAAAACATGCAAAACCAGGAGACAAAGAAAATGAACAGAGCCACAAAACATTGCAACACATGCTTATACAATGGCTGTCCGATGGAAAACAAAGATTTAACAGTCAACTCAATGTGCAGATCATCTACCCTTTTAATGCTTGCCCCACAATCGGGCACCATTAGACAGTCCTTTAGGGGAAGCAGTGGGCTTGGAGCAGAGGCAGCAGAAGATGACTGCTCCTCTTGTAACACTCTGCTGTGACTCTGTTTAACCTTTTCTTTATCTTCTTTCACTTTCAGGATATTTTTCTTGACAGAAACATCTTCCTCTAATACCTTGAAGTTGGACTTAGTGGTTGCTAGTGATGTGTTTTTCCTGGGAGTCGGAGATAGTTCCTTCTCTTCTTGTTTTTCTACCACCACAACTGGTTTCTCTTGCATCAGAGCCTATGGAAAAGGAAGGGAAGCCTCATATGGTATCTAAATATATTAATTTCATCATTAACAAATACTTGGATATTTAAGCCTACAAATATAAAATTAAACATACATTGAACACAAGAACATTTATCATTAATTCATAAACTAGTATACACAAAAGAGTCACATTTCTGGCCATAAAGAAACAGTCATTTCTAAAAAAATTACCTGTTTTGTTGTTATGTCTTTTGAGCAAGCAAACAAAATAAAATAAAACACTGAAAGGAGCCATACAACTTGAACAACTAATCAAAATTTCATTTCACATCTGTAACTGAAAGTGCCTCAACTCTTTACCATTAGTTGGTATACAAAATCAGTATCCAAATATGCATAGCTTTCATTTTTGTTATAACATATAAAACAGAACTTTGTACTACTTTTGCACTATCTTAAATCTGTACCGTATATTTCTTACTTTAGTTTGTCTAGGTAAGAAGAAGAAAAAAAAAGATATTTTGTATATTTGTTTATATGTATTTTAAACAATTCACCACAGATCAGGTATCAGCAACTAACTTTTGATATCCCAGTATTCCTAGGTGATGGCTTGGGTTTAGTTGTAGCAGATACTGCTAGGAACCTACTAGCTAAATCTTTCACAGATGGTAAAGACATTTCTTCATCATCACTCTGTCCTCTATGAAGACCATCTTCAGACTGGGATTCACTGAGAGGGCTTTGAAAATGGTCAGAAGTAGTGCCAGATGAAGGTGTTCTCACATTACCACTGTTTCTCCTCGGCCCACTTTGCTGGAGAGCATTTTGTGTCTGAACAACATTTTTTTCTATCTGGGAAACCTACCCAAAATGTATAAGATGACTTAACTAAACACTTGATACACACAAAAAACAAATTCCAACGAAAAATTAAGATGTATCACTCCAAAATCCCTTACAAGTTTAAAGAAACAAACTTTGTTTGAAACTCTTCAAACACTAAATGGTTGCCTTTCATTCAAAAATGCCAAACATAAGCTTTTGACCTAAATAATCAAAATAAAATGCACATGAACATTTCTATCATAAGACTGAATGTTTAGCTTATGGGTTTCAGTTCATTATAATGTTTTGTTCAGTTAATATCAAATTAGAAAAACAAAAAGAATCAAATCACTTCAGCAGTTTACACTTTCTAAGATGGCAAGTTATTTCTATTGGTTGTTACCTCATACTCCTATAAATCTAATTCTGAAAATCTTTTAAATACAGGTGATACGATGGAGATAATATCATGTAATGTCAGAACCTCTGAACCAATCATCAAAAGTCATGTGATATTTAAATGTCTATATGACAATTAAGTGCAACTCCTTTTGCCTCCTAAAAGTCATCAATGTAGGGGGGATGTGGATGCGACTGATACAGTAGAACCTCATTTAACAGGCAACTCAAAATAACGGGCACCACGCCATTAAGGGCAGACCTTTTCAGTTTCCTCGATAAAGTGGGCAGTTAACCCTTTTGCTGCTAGCAGGTTAGTGCGTTCATGTCATGACCTTTTTGAGTTATTTTCAAAATTTTATTAAATAACTTTACTATTACTCATAACACTGTAAGTGTTTTTGTTTTGTCTTTGTTTTTCAGAGTATTTTAGCAGCAGATTTTGACGTCACTGAATTCAAAACATGCAGCAGTTCTTTTGGGAGAGAAATCAAATGTCAACCTGGACACCGACACCATCGACAAATGGCAACATTGTCTTCCATCTTTGATCAGTGGTTACCAGGAAAAGACATTTTCAACGTGGATGAAACTGGCTTGTTTTATTGCACATTGCCAGAGCAATCACCCGTTTCATGTAGCAACCAGTGGGCCGGAGGCAAAAAAAGTAAGATCGCATCACAGTTACACTGAGTGATAATGCAGTGGGAGAGTGTGAAAAGCTACTGGTCATCACGAAAATCCCCCTTGCTTTTGTAACATACAGAAAACTGCCCTCCCCATAACCTACAGATGGAATAAAAAGGCATGGATGCCAGCAGTCTCTACGAATAATAGCTTTAGACCTTCGACCAAAAGATGTATTTGCAAAGCCAGAACATTCTCCTGTTTGTTGATGATGCTCCATGTCATGGCAACATGCAACTCACAAACATTCATGTCCTGTTTTTCCTTTCTAATTCCACCATAATCCTGCAACTCCTCGACCAGGGTGTCATTAAAACCATGAAGTCCCTCTACAGGTTTCTTCCAGCTGTCCAACCAAAACTGAAAACTGCAACAGATGCCAATATGTAGCAAAATGGCTTTAAATGCATACACCAAACAAAATGGAGGGCCTTAAAATTCAGAAATTTAGTACAGTAAATATGGAATCCATCTTTGTGTGGCTCATTTTTGATATTAAGGGCACCTTGCTATAGAGGGCATTTGGATGCAGTTGGAAGGGTGCCTTTAATGTCGAGGTTCTACTGCATATAACAAGTAAATATCAACTGAGATTAAATGCATTTTATAAAACTGATGTGCCAAATCCTTCTGCCCTAGAAACTACTTTCTCTATCACTGTTTGTGCTCTGTCTAATGGCCATGAATATGCAAAACTAAGTGATGCCACACTTTTATTGTAACAAGCTTCTGAGAACAAATTTAAGTTTATTATTTAATTTCTGTCGTGCATATTGGTGTATAAAAGGCATATTAATACTAGAAACAAATGACCTTATAATACCCAAATGCTGTTTTTATTTAATTAGACATTTAACATTTCACTTTACAGCTTCTTCTGGAGCGTTCACTAAAACACAAACCAAAACTGACAGTCCAAAGCTTCAAATGGTTTAAATAATAAAATCAAAACAACATTTTGATGTTACAAGGTCATTTATTTCTAGTATTAATAAAGTCAAGTTTAGTCTATACAGATTTCTGTAGGTAGCACTGAAAAGGTCCATTGCATCAGGAGACTTGACAGGAATATGGAAAATGTGCCCCCCCCTTTTTTTAATAGGTGTTTATGTGTGTGTGGTGGGTGGGTGACAGTGTGGGGGACTGTCAAGATGCATGGTCATGAGATAGAGTTGGTTGTTTGATTGGTGTTTTATGCCACAAAGCAGCAAGGCTATCTGCGCCAAACAACCGGTAAAAACAAAGAAAGTAAATTAATGTAAAATGTAAAAATACAGCGAGTTAAAACCAATACATGTCGATAAAAGATTTATACAGAATTAAAAATACCTACAGTGTGTAAAAAATTAAAAATACAATCTAATCGAACAGTGTCACCATTACCAATGACACTGTCCAGTGTCAGGGGTAAACTTTTAGATAAAATGTGTCTAA
>NW_013665656.1:409954-481807 GCF_000517525.1 Limulus polyphemus | reverse complement strand
CATGTCCGATAAAAGATTTATACAGATTAAAAATACCTATAGTGTGTAAAAATTAAAAATACAATCTAATCGGACAGTGTCACCATTACCAATGACACCGTCCAGCGTCAGGGGTAAACTTTTAGATAAAATGTGTTTAAAATGATGCCGCTGCTCACGGTCATAACGAAGGCACGACAGTAAAATGTGGGCTATTGTGACTTGAGTGTCACAATGGCTACACATCGGTGGGTCAATACCCGATAAAAGAAAATGATGAGTTAAAAAACTGTGACCAAAGCGTGGCCTTGCCAGGACTACTTCCTCCTTCCGATCCTTACGGAAGCAAGACGGCCAAAGACCAACAGAAGGTTTGATCTGGAAAAGCTTATTATGGCGTTGCTCACGCCAAGTCGACTGCCAACTGGCACGAAACCGCACCTTGAAGACAGGACCGTAGTCCATGTATGGGACAGGCACGGCCGTGATGGCACCAGAGCAGACGGACTTAGCTGTGGTGTCAGCGAGCTCGTTACCGTGAATACCGACATGGCCAGGGATCCAGAAAAACTGGATGGAAATAGAAGATAGCGAAAAGTGGGCCAATCGGTGTTGAATATCGACGAGAACAGGGTGAGAACTAACGTTAGGCGATTCCAGGGCCAGTAGAGAGCTAAGAGAATCAGTGTAAATAGTACAATTACTGTACTGCATTGCTTCTACATGATCCAGGGCAAGAGAAATAGCATATAATTCGGCTATGAGAATTTGAGAATTACTGTCAGTATCATGTGTATTACAGTATTTGATAAGATTAGACTTGAGAATTACTGTCAGTATCATGTGTATTACAGTATTTGATAAGATTAGACTTGAGAATTACTGTCAGTATCATGTGTATTACAGTATTTGATAAGATTAGACTTGAGAATTGTTTCTAAAGAGTTATAAAAAAATGATTCTGTATCACTTTTATATCATTTACCTGTTTTATCTTGATTTCTTCAAGGAAATTAGCCCATTCTCTTTGTCTGACTTCCAGTTATTGTTATTGTACTATAATGTTATACACAGGTTGATTTTTTGTATTAAAATGATATTTTGGCCTCATCACAATGTTATAGGCTATGTTGCTATGTCCGACCATGCTCTATCTGATGCCGATTGGAAGTATTGTCTTCTTTTTGCTGAACATCTTTCGAACCATTTCTCTCTTCCCATTTACATGGATGGTTCGAAATCAGGTGACTCTGTAGGTTCTGCCATGGTTTGTTGTGGCTCGCTAGTTGCTCGTAGGATCCCCTCTACAGATTCTGTGTTCACTTTACAAAATACACAAGGTTATTTTAACTCGTAGAAAAAGATTAACAGCTTTTAAAATGTACATTCTGTTAAAAATTCTTGAACAAAACTTAAAGTTAACTATTTCAAAACTAAAAACAAATCATACAAGCTTTATACTTTTGTAAATCAAATTACTAAGCTAATTAGCCATGTAAGAACTGAATTACAAATACAACTCATTAAAAACTGTAACAACACAGGGTGTTTACAATAACATACTTGTCTGTCACTCTGAGCCACCTGGGAAGCAGTTTGAGCAATTTTTGCCTCAAGTTGTACCAGTTCATTGTCTGAAATGGCAGCAGTCGCAGACTGCACTTCTTTCTCCAGCTTGCGAATTCGGTCTTCTAGGGTGAACACTTTTCTAGCACTTGTACAAACCTGTTGTAAGTGAACCTCATTTAATACACCTTTTATGTCAGGTAAAAGTTAAAGTAAAATTTTGTTTTTCATGATCTCCCTATTATGTTTATGAGAAATTCATAACAATATATACATACTATTAGCTGAAAAAATTCTTGAACAATGACATATGTTAATCTAGATATGTAACAAAGAAGACTCTACGTGTATTTTGTCATCTTTCTATTTTCTTTTTACAAAATTTTTTGTATGTAACATAACTATCTTAGTACCGTTTCTTCCAATGAATTCAAAGTTTCTTCAGGTTCATCTAGCATATGATAATTTACTGGGGGCTCTTTGTCTTTCTTTACAGCAGTAGATTTTTCCTGTGTAATTTTCTCTCTTGTGGATTTCAAAAGGTCGTTAACATAATAGTCACGTTTATATTGTGAACACCTATCATCAGAACTACTGAAACAGTCTGAAGAAGTCACCCCATCATTAAGAGGCTTTTCTTCAACAACCATCTGCTTTTCAAAATCTTGAAACGTCATAGGTCGAGTAGGAATGACTGCTTCTGAAACTTTTCGGTTCATCCTTTTGGACAGGTTTTCTGCAGTGTAAGGATTGTTGGCCAGTGGGACTGCATTCATCCATTTCTTGTGTTCTCTTTCAGCTATTGTACCTATATATTTAATGCAAGTCATTCAAGTAAGTATGTCTTAGTTACATAAAAAAATTAAACGAAAATTATTAGTGCAATTTAAGTACAAATCGGAAATAAAACAAATGTATTTCTTCCATGAGGTATCTCCCATTTTTTTGAAAATAAATTGACAAATGTGAACATGATTCTGAATTTATATTTCAATGCTCACTTGCATTTCAGTTGGTTTGTGTTTTATACTGTCTTCAACTTTTGCTACTATTCAGAGTTTTTTAATAGTATTTTGAATTAATGTGTTTTAAATTGTTCAGTATTTACTTTCCTAAAATTGGAGTAGTATTTAATGTTTGAAGGTTTGTTGGATTTACAAGTATTATGCATAAATTTAAGTGTTTGGTTACAAATTCATTCAATCACAAATGTATGCAAAAAGAAAAAATTCAATAGATTCATGTTTATTTCATAATTTTGTCCAAGACCAGAAAATGTGTCAAGTACAAATAAGCTACAAATAAGCTTGAATACCTGGTCGTGGAGGAGCATGCAAGTCAATACCTGGAAAGAACCCTTTCTCTGAAGCATTCTCAAAATTTTCCACATTTCTATTCTCAGACGTCAATTCATGAGCCTTCCTTGAAGAGTTCTCTTTACACAATTTTGATTCCTGTTTTGATTGTAAAACTATTATTATTTTCTAAATATCTCCATTTATAATACGTGTTTACAAGTTTTATCTTCATAAAGTAGGAAAATAATAATTCAATAGACAATCTGTAAACCATCCAAGTATTTATTCTCATTTGAGAGTCACAGACACTAGAAATCTCCTGTAGTAGTAGTAATTGTGATGTTTAATCACATCTACCAGGTTCAAAGACAGGTGGGTTCGTTTAATAGACAAAAATACAAACACACACACATAATACCTAAATAACCATATAGGTTTTTCACAAATGTTATTATTACATTTGTTTCATTAAAATTAAGTGAAAGTTTCCTCCAAATGTAAAAATAACTATTTTTTGCATGAAATTTGTAATTAAACATGCACAAAGATTTAGTGACAAGTATGTGACATTTTGTTGGGAAATACACAGAATTTAAAATTCATCATTTATAATTCTAATATCTATCCATAAAAAAAACAAAAAACATCAAATACACACGAACATATCAAAATGGCATAATCAATAAAATACAAAGCAGAAACACACTGTAGTATTTTATAAAATTAAAAATACTGAAAATAGTGCCAGTGCTCGAGTCACAGTGTAAAGTACCCCAAAACCATTCTGGCACTTATTTTGGTAGCCAGACTAGCATTCTGGCATTTTCTGGAGCCTTTATGACAATAAATAAAAATATTTTTGCAGCAAACTATGTTCAAATTTGATCACATACATGTGGAAATTCATCAAATAATACTGCCTCTGTGGCAATACCTTGTTCTGGGATGTTGGAAAAACAAACTCATGCTGCCTAAACATAAAACAGAACGAAACAGTAGGTATTTTTGTCGATTTACTGTGAATGTGTGTGTATAAAACATTTTCCATAGACGTGATTAAATTTAAATTTCCCTTTTAGGTTCATTAAACATTGGATATGAAAGTAGCAAATGAATAAACAATCCTATTCTTTTAATCTAACCAATACATACTACTGATGAAGCAAATGGCAAATCATACTGTATGTACATTGGGTTATTATCATTATTATTCACAATCTTGTAGCCACACCTACAGCACAGTATGATCAGTTGATTAATTCTGCAATATTAACAGAAGATAATATATTAAAATGTCTTCCATATAGTAACCATACTAACTTTTGAACTTTTTATAGTTTTAGTTTCTACTTCATTAACTTATTGTATTAATTTTTTGTTTTGTCCATTTTTTTTTTTTTTTGTTTTACACAGTCAGGTTATTTTTCAATGAATTTTTAACTGTTGTTGAAATTAGCATGTTCCGACACTTGTTTAAGACTCCAGCTTTGAATAGTTCAATTACTATTTGAAAAACAAAAGAACTTAAACACATTATGCTTACAATATAAACAAAATTCAAAGTATAGCATTATTAAACACTGCTATAATAATTCTTGCTGCTTTCCAAAGAAAGCATGCCAATAGAGAACTCCAACACAGAACTTTTGTCATGGCATTTTTATTTTTTTGTTACCTTTGTCATGGCATCTTTTTTTTCTTTTTCTGCTACTCTTTCTGGCCACGTTCTCTGGGGAACATGGACTGGATGAACAGAATGATATTTTGGATTTAGGGACAAATCCTGGTTCTGTAGATTGTAGCCAATTCCCCAAGAAATAACAGCCATGCAAAGCATTGAAGGAAATTGTTAGTTCAAAAAGGGGTTAATAAAAGGAAGGGATTATATTTAGCAAGCAAATCTACTTATATATATAAGGCAACAAATTTAGTAGGTAACAATAACACTATTATTGTTAAAGAATAGCAGCTTTCAGATTTAACAGAGAAGCTGTGAGCAAGAATGATTCGGAAGATCTAAAAACTAGTGAATAATACTCGTAACATCATGATCCTAATTATTAATAAGAATTTTTCAGTAAAAGTAATGAAAGTGCAAAATAATATATAAATAACACTACATCTGCTATATACAGTGTCAATAAGACCTTTCACCCAATACCGAGGCCATTCAGACCAATTTGGGATACAACAGATACAGTAGCAGTTGAGATGATATTTATATGAGCAAATTACTTGATAATAACTGTCATGACATAAACTGGACTAAGTTTAAGTGTAATGTTTCATCTATTTTATTAAATGTCACAATACACCAGAATAGGGTAAGGATTATTTAACAATGCATTACTTATTTATTTTAACACTGTTTAGTATTAATTATTATTTTCTTGAATTAACCTGCTCATTATTCAGAAGAACTGACAAACCAACAAGCTAGTTGTCTTGATATTATACACTTCAATGCAAAGAACTTGGTTAAGTTAATCTGATAATGCATTGTTACGTTTCATCATATTTATAATTTTTCTTGTATAGTCAAATGTATTAAGTAGGAAAAGAATGGTTTTTTTCTAGCACTAGAGGTCTTCCTTGCTTTAAAAGAAAAATAAAAGAATGTTTCATTACATCATCTTTACCTCTGTGTTATCATCTTTTTTCTCTTTTTCTGCCACCTTTTCGGGCCATGTTCTCTGAGAAACATGACATGTGGAAGAAGAATTGTTCTGTGGGTAATCAAAGGGAAAAGTTTATTAGCTCATAAAAATGATTAATACAAAAAACAAATAATGTTTGAAAATTTTTATACCATAAACTACATAAGAAACATTGAGCCTTCTGTTATGTCATAACATTATTTTAATCAGTGTTATTGATAGTCAGTTTAAAAAAAAGGGGGGGGGGGATTGCCTCAAGCATGCAATAGGCTAAAACTTGTTGCAAAAAGAAAACAACAACAAAAGAATCCTACTAAATCTTGCTAATTTTACTGCTGAGTAAGAGCAAAATCATTGAATCTTGTACTTTCATTAAGTGACTGTAAAACATGACGAGCTTTAATGTTGACAGTGTAGTACTTGTTACTTTCAAGGTAACAGAAAAAATATCAGAATTTCATAACTACTCCTACAATTTTTTCTCCATCACCCATTAGGTCCATGCGATAAGTTATTAGGTTCTTTGATACAGCTTTCCTGTTGCAAGTTGAAGGCTATATGATAAAAGACAGATCTTTTAAATTCTGTCTTGCATAGTTATAATAATACACAGCCATCTTTGATCTACTGCTAACCTCTCAACAGATTTATAACCCTGAACAACAGTGTGGGATCACTGTGACCCCATACAAGTTAAACCTGTATACTAAACTAACCATGCATGCATTCTAGGTTAAAGAAATTGCCATCAAAACAAAGTGACATAAATGTTCTTCTCGGTGAAAAATCAAAGGTTTAAGTAATAAAATAAAGGCAACAAGCTAAACTTGTCACTAAACAACGGCAAAAGTTTGAGCAATGGGTCTTTATCAAGTTGTAAATACAATAAATGCATTACAACTCTTAACAATTAAAATGTATTCCTTATTTCAAAGACAAAAGCTTAGGTAATGCTATGTTCTAAGATTTTTAAAAATCAGGCATGAATTGAAAAGATTGAACTACACAGGTTTTCTTCTTATAAAATTCTAATTTAAAATATATCCAACTTCTACTATCAATAACAGGTAATAACTTAGTTCCAAAGAAATCTGCAAAAAAATATTCTTTTCCATCAGTTCAATACTGATTAATTAATCAAATGTTAGTTTGAGTCTTTGTCAGAATTTCATTTTATTTCTAGTTCAAAGTCATTGGATCACTTATATTTGAAAAGTTAATCAAGTTTTCAGAGAAAAAGTTAAGCTGATTTTCTGAGAGATACAAAAGAAAAAAAATTGTGTGTGAATACTTTTTGAGTTGAGTAACTTAAAGAACATTTATTATTGCATTAATTTCATTAAGCTTTCTTGAAATGGCATTAAGAGATCTGTCATTTCTAATATATCAAGATTTCTTTCCAATTATTAATAATAAGTTTAGGCCATTAACTTTAATGACTTACATTGTCTCATATGTATATTACACATATATATTTAACAACATTAGTAAAGATGATTCCTACAAAGCCTTAACTATTTTAGTTACTGTATTTAATTGTATTTGACGTATATAAAGGAACTGCAATATGAGCATTCCCCATTTAGCACAGTTAATGCATTCCTGAAAAACACCATGCTAAACAAAAATACATTAAATTGAAATCAATTGCCACTGGGAATACATTCCATACCAAAACTTTCAAACATATTTTACAGTATTAATTAGATACTCAAACATTAAATAAAGAAGTATATTAAACATTAAATAAACCTAAAAATAAGAGTATACCATTATTTTGACCTTAAATTAATGTAACTTAGGCCTACCTGTATAGCTTATGGAGTGATTCATGCATTGTTGATTCTTCAAACTTTATATCAGTTGCTTTATTTCACAGCAGTTTTTGTTTTAAAGTAATGATATCATGCAGTGTTATCACATCACATTAAATAAAGTTGATTTTTTTTTTCACTACGATACACAAGCACAGGCTTCAAGCTAAGATCTCACTCAGCAATGGCCCCAAGAAGAAGGGTTAACCTATCTCTCACTGCCTTAAACCCAGATACATGCTTTTCATCAGAGGAAATGAAAGTTCTGTTAGGCATTTTTTTCCAAAAAAGGCCAGTTTCATTAGCATTGAAGACCTGACATGGTAAATATCCTTCTTCTGCAATAATAGCCTTCAAAGATAAACTGAGCACATCTTATGCAGCTGGATTGGAAAATTGCATTTTCCATTTTAAAACAAAAATAAAATGAAAATAGCTATTTTGACTGGCCATGCTAATCCAAAAAGTTCTCTAATATGAAAACTACTTTAAAACAAAACCGTGCTAAATAGTTACAGAGTTCTCAAACATACACAAGTTATGGTTTATACAATAAAATATGAAAAGTGTTAAACTATATTCAAATTAAGATGTATAAAATAGGTTCTCTGTTTACTTTTTATTTAAGAAGTCATGTTATTCTTAAAATTTATGACCATTTACTACATACCATACTAATTGCACTTAAAATCTATATTAAAACGTGATAAAAACTTTACCTTAACCACTTGCTTCGTAACATTTTCAGATCTGTTGCAACTGAAGTCTGGTTTGTTGATGTCTTCTTTTTTGTTTTCTGTTTCATCAAGATTACCTGCAACATTAAATCATATTTTCATCACAAGCTATGATATTTCCCAAAGTTAATTGCTAAAAATTCTACATTTAATAAACTAACAATCGCAAAAGCTTAATAACAGAATCATTAAAATAATGTGAATTTACAGCTTGTTCATCACAATGATGTTACTTCCTGTGACATAAGAAATTATTCTAGTTCGTTTACAAGAATGGTGCATTGGTATTATCTTTAATATTGCTTCCTTTGATATAGAAGGTTGTTCTAGTTTGCTTACAATGATAAACTATAATCATTTTCAATGTTGCTTCCTTTGACGTGGGATACTATTCTAGTTTGTTAACAACCATGACACAGTAGTCTAATATTTAAAGTTGTTTCCATGAATGCTGAAGTTTGCTTAAAATCATGATGCACTAGTCTTATTTTCAATGTTGCTTCCTTTATCATGGTGACAGTAGTCTCATTTCTAATGCTTCTTTGTTTGATGTAGGAAATTATTCTAGTGTGTTGATAACCATGGTACAGAAGTATCTTTAACACTGTGGAAGATTGCTAAAGTTACTTGAAACTAATGATAAACCAGGGTGCAAAATTAATGTATGCCTAATACTCTTAAAAATGACATCAGGTACATAAAAATGTAAAAGAATGAGTCCTAATTGCACAAAAAATATTTACAGAAATTTTCTACTATAAAAAACAATGCTATAATTTTTGGTTAAAAAAGTGTGAAGTGTTTTCTTCACATAAATCAAGATTTTGTATTTTCATACCATGTGTCTATTTTGTCGTGGTCAAAACCATTGCAAATGCAAGGTTTCTTTTGTTTATATAATCTATAAGTTTATAGATCATTCGCCTAATTTCAACTAAATTGTTAAACAAACCATTGTCCAACATAGATTAAAACCTGTGCTGGGCATAGACTAAAGTTAATGCAATATACAAGTCAGCACCATTTTAAATAATCTACCTCAGCCAATGTCAATTGTTAAAGTCATGGGAGTTATATAGATTGCAAGAGCATTCATATCTTGCTTATTAGGATAAGTAATCAGCAGTTTATGCATGTCACTTTCCAGTTTATGCATGTATGTTTATGACTTGTGCTATATTTAGGCCTAGATCTAAACTGACATTAGTAGCAATACAATAATGCAGGTCCTAACAGCATATCAGAAGGTATATATATAGATCCTTAGTAATATTGATAAAGATTTTAAACCAAATTCAACATGCAAACTATATGATGGACAAAAGTTTATTTTTCACATTGCACTCTGACATGTCAGAGTTTGAATCAGATTGACTTCATCAATTCACAGATATATCTTTAGTACAAGTAATTTAGTAACATATACGAATTCTTCTGTATAACAGACTCATACTTTTTTACTCAAAGCTTGACACATTTTGTGTAGATAAGCATAGTAAATTTGAAATTATAGTCAACATTCCTTCTACATTACAAGGTTGGTGTAATGAATCAACCCCATACACAGTTGGTTAAAGTTGGAGATCTGAACTACATAAAACTTTATGATTAATATCATTGCTAGAGCAGAAGAATGATTTCCCATCAATGTATAGAGTTCTATGGATTTACACAATCCAAGCCCTAGATATAGTCTAGCTCTAAAATAAATCATAATGTATCCACATGCAGCCTTGATTAATATTTACAACACAACTGCTTACATCCAAATCTAGATCTAACTACTTCTAGACTAGCCACTAGGTGTAGGCCATACCCTGTACAGATGTTTGATTTTAACACAAATTACTAAAGTTATTGTTCTTCAAGAACTTCCATCTCATTCTTTAAATTATGCAGCACTATCAAACTATTTCTAAGCCAACTTACTGAAGTTAAGCATTGTTCTAGATGACAGTCTTCCTTGTTTATTAACAGCAACTACTGTGTATTCCCCCTGATCCTCAGGTGTAAGTCTTTGAATTTCAATGAGCCATTCACCATACCCTTCACACTCTGAAAGAAACCAGTTTATTAACTGGATAATAATAATATCTTACAATCTTAAACACTTAGAACTCATCAAAACAATGATGTTTGTAGGACAGACAACAAAATCTTTATGCTTTCCAATATTTAAAAAGTTATTGATACACAAGTCAATACTGACAAACTTTGTCAGTATATTGATAGTTGTGGGCAGATTTATAAAACGGTTGGAACAGCTAAGGTCATAACATCAAATCACTTCATTGTAACCTTAAAGGTGAAATACATGTCTGTGGTTGATTATTCCAAAAATACTTATAAGACCTCAATCACCATTGCAACATTTAAAAAAAGAGTATCTATTTCACAACAGTATCAATATTTTAAAAACTTACCAACAGTCACCTTTCCTCCTACATTCAAGAGCTGATCATTATGATACAATACAAGTCGAGGCTCTGGGTATCCACTTACAGTACAGCGTAGCCTTCCCAAAAATCCTTCAGCCCCTTCTACCACGCGTAATGGCTCAACAAATGAAGGAGGATTCCAAGCTCGGCTAGTCTCTGTAACAGGATAGACATAGTAAGGATATTTTTACTGACTGTCTTCAAATGTTATGAATGTGTTAGATTTATTCCATAACACATAATTATATCTCTTTACTTTTCAACTACAGTAGTAACACATCAGTATCTTAACAATCAATGAGAACAAAGTTAAAACACACGTTGATTCTATGCTTGTTACCAATGCTGGATACCAGTGAAACAACTTAGACTCTCAAGGTCACTATGAAGTTATGTTTTACTATGCTGTCTTGGTAAAACTTAATGAATATGTTTGTAAATGATAGAAAAGTGTTCATTAGAAACTTTTTCTGTGTGTGAGCATCACTACCAAAGTCACTTTGCTGCACACACTACAACAAAAGAAAACACACATGCAAAATTATTACAATAATAAATTAAATAAGTAACAAGTTTCAAGAAGTGTCACTTTTTGTTTTCATTTGATGCAATTCTGCATAAAAAATACTTTAAGAAGTTAGTGCTTGCTAAAGAATTAAATTTTACAATACCTCTATTGCAGTTACTATGGGAACTTAGAAAATAGAACAAGTTTGAATTGCTATATACAAAGGATAACATATCTGCAGGGATCAGATAAAATAATGGAAACAACTTATTATTCTATTTATAATTATGGAATTGGTCCATCACAAACATATAATACAGCATTAACAGAGCATGAAATTGATGAAACAAGGTGTTGTACACTAGACAATGGAATATTTTTCCATTTGTTGACCAAAGCTTCTTCTAATTATTGTAATGATGTTGGTAGTGGAAACATGCTTCAAAAATTGGTTTCAAAAACTGACCAATAAAGGTTCAATAACACTGAAATCTGATGACTGTGGTTGCCAAGTTAGGTGTCTTTCTCAGATTCTTTGAACCAATCTTCAATAATTTCAGTAGTAATTTCAGTTTGTGCATTGTTTTCCATTAGGGAATAAAGTGTTCATCATGCTGAGAATCTGGTTTGTAATAAGGTTTAAATAATCATAGGCTGTCATTTTGCCTTTCAGTGATATTATATCCCCTGAGCTGTTTCAAGAAAAAGTGGTCCACTCCTTCACAGAGCCTTCTTAATGCTTAACTGATAGCACAAAACACTTAAGGTTATAAGCCATTTCTGGTGTTCACCTCACATAAACACATTCATTTGATGAAAAACATAATATAATTCATCTGGTCAAACTACATTCTTCCACTGACTCTTGGTTCAATTTTTATGTTCTTGACACCATTTTACACTCTTTTCTGCATTGTTTTCTTGTTAGTAGAGGTTTTTGAATGACAAACCTACCATGGTAGCCTAACTTGTATCGTCTCCTTGAAAGTGTTTTGACAGAAGTTAGTTAATGTTGGCTAACAATAAGTTCTGTCACACTTTTGAAACTGTTGTCTTTTGTTTTTTTTGTCTCACTACTCATGTTAATGCTCGTGGGCCATGATCTGCCAGCTTAATTTTTTTACCACTATTATGTTTGTCTGATGTATTTTATTTTTTTATATCCATGCTGAAATCATTTTTGACACTGTTCCTCAAGATAAAAACATTATTTTAGATTTTCATATTAATAAAAAAACAATAATACACTACTCATGCACCAACAAATTCAATGATATAGAATAATTTAATGTAGAGTTAAATTACTATATGGCTAAATTTCCCCTCTTAGAGATACCACAACATTTTGTTGGAAAGGTGATATGTTTCCACTTTGTCCAACCCCTTTAAACGTATAAATGAAGAGAAACTTCCATAATAAATTTAGAGGTTTATTATGTGAAACAAAGTCAGAAAATTACAGCAAACCCAACTTGTAAGTGTGCTCCTTAATACATTTTAGGATTCAAATGAAATATGGAACTTTTTTTTTGTGAGTCTTTATTATTTTCAAATCCTTCTTTTTCATATTCTGAGTGGTAGTAGGAGATATGTCCAGCTTCATCAGAATGGTATTTTTGGTCAGAAGACACTCTTTCAGAGTACAGGTGAGATCATTGCTCCAGCCTGGAGATGTGATTTATTAGATAAAGTACTACCATTTTTGTCCATTTCACTGTTTTTCTGATAATGGTGTAGTATGAGAGGTACTGATTTGCACGATCAACACCATTCATGTGGGCATTGCATTGGAGAACACATAAAGGTATTTATATTTCTTCTCCAGTTATTCTATTTTTTTTTTCCTGTGGTAGAAACAGATGAGTCATGGATGGTTGAAACCATTCTCACTTCTCTCTTGTCTTTCCATATGAAAATGAGAACATCACCTTTTCTATGGAAAGCTGTTTCACCTTTTTTCATTGTTGAGACTTCAAGTTTGGTGGCAACCCTTTATTCACTCTGATTGTTCTGCAGACTCTTGTTTTATGTTCTAATAACAGGTTTCCAATGGAAGTACTGTTATAATAATTGTCCTCGTATACGTGGCACCAAAATCCAAGATTGGGAGCAAGAACTTAAAGAATAGTCTCCTCCAGTTTTTTCCCCCTCACCAGTATAAATCTCCATGTTGCAAATATAACCTGTGTCACTCTCACACACCATTCTCACCAGTAGGTCATACTTTACAATTTTTGCAGGGTTGTATGTTCGGAATCTTAGACGTCCTCTCCATGGAATCATGCCCTCATCCAATGACAACTGTTGCTTGGTTTGTATAATGTCCTGAATTTATCGAGGAAATAATCCAGTACTGGTTGAATTTTGAAGAGCCTGCCTGAAGACTCATCCATTTTCTGATTATCATTGAAATTACAAAATGTCCAAATTTGATCAAATCTGTTTCAGCTCATTGTCTGCAAAAATATTGGGCTAATCAAAAGAAGATCTGTTATCTTTCCAGTTATATTTCCTTGTCTGTCCTATTAGTAGAATAAGGCCTAGGAATTTCCTCATGTCTGTAGGTGTAACTTCAAACCATTGAAGTCCTTTAGATGACATTTTATGTTTCTCTGCAGTTTGATTATGGTAGGCACAGATTTCCTGACAAAACATTTCAAACAAGTCATTACCAAACATTAGACTTGTCATGGCAGCAATACTTTCAGGTTCGAATGGAGTTATAGTGTTATATAGTTATAGTTCCTTCAAACATTTCCAAGTTCGGTGGAATATCTATTTATGACCAATTATCATTATGACAATGGGAAATAAATTATTAACAGGAACAGTTGTAGAATCATCATCACTTTCTCATTCAGAATCAGTTGAAAGCACAACAACTTTACGTATTTTTGAAGGTCTAAGAACTTCACTGTAGCTAGATTCAGAATGATTCACAAACACATCCACATCAGGATCTTCACCTTCATCTCACAAATTATCATCAACTAGTTCAGTAATTATCTCATCTTCACTCATCACGTTACATTTTCTGTGAGAAGCCATATATAAAAATATGGGTGGTGTAAGCAAAAATCAGAAAAATAATAACCGCCCGGAACAAAATAAAACTTGTACGACTCCTTCCGAATGCAATGTTTTAATAAATGGCCCAAAAAGATGCTTTGCACAAAACATGAGTAAACTTGTGACCTGTCCGCAGCGCGTTAAATATGCATCTACTATTTCATAATTAGTAGCTAATGTATGGTGTAATTTTACAAGCATACAATGTTAAATTCTGATTGCTATTGTTTTTATATTGGACTAGGGAATTACCATTTGGTTACCCTGTCTTTTCACTCAGTTATAATTTAAAATTTTAATATAAATAGGGGTATTATATAAACTTAAATATGAAGGTGATTTATTTTGAGGTGTAATGTGTTAACATGTAATTTTAAAAGTCTAACAGTGTCACATCCACAAGATGTGGTTATAATCCTAAGGGTTTCTTTAAACTTAAATGTAAAAATTTCATCTTTTTGGTTCATTCATGAGTATAATGATTCTCTAATTAGGTAATATTTTTCATGATATGATTAGTCTTCAAATTCTTACCCTCTTTGAGATTTTCAAAAAATAAATCCGTAATATGTGTCATCCATGACATGGCAGAAAGGTAATAAAGGGATTTTGAAAACGTGAAAAGATTTATGTTAAACAAATGTAATTTAGGTTCAACTTTTTGAATAGGTGTAAAGTATAGGAATTAATACCAAAATATTTTAATTTTAACAGTGCCAGTTGAAGCAGTAAAAAAAAAAAACCTAAAAGTTTCTTGGAAGCTTAAATTAAACATAAAAGTTTTACAAAATTAGAAAACTAATTGTTAAAAAAAGTTTACAATTAAAGAATTTGAGTTGTAGATTTTTTCTTCTTGATTAATGAAATTATAAGATATGATAATAATAATTTGTTTAAAAAAAAGTGTAACACAAAATAAGGAATTCTTATATTTAAAAAACAGTTAAATAAGTGAATCATTTTTAACAAATATCAATGATGTCATCATAAATTCATTCAATTATAAATTAATTGACACAGAAAGGAGAGTATTATCTCAGAGGAATAAGATTTGATCTAAATCTTTTAAAAATTGAAGAACTCAGATTAATCCTTTGACACGTACAAACTTTAATAACATATGTACACATATATCTAGTAGTGGTTTTAATGATTTAAGTGTGTATGATTTTAACTTAAAACCATACTAACTTATTAGAAATGCAGGTATAAAGGAAGTTAAGCAAAAATAAGGATAACATAATCACTAAGCTTGTTAAAGGTAATAAAATTGCAATCTTAAAGAAAATAATAATAATGTCTTTACAATTCTAAATATTACTCAATTTTGGATTCTAGAAAAGATCCAACTAAATCTAGAGAAATAAAGTTTTGTAAGTATTTGTTGAAGTTAAAGAAAATGTTATAAAAGAGCAATTATACAAGGAAATAAAACAAACTGGTTCACATGCTGATATTCGTTATGGATTATCAAAAATACACAAACTAAAATGTCCAATGACAACTATCATATCAAATATTGGATATTATAACTAATTTATCCAAATTTTTAAGTAATGGTTTAAAGGAAAATATATATATATAATGATTACACCTTGAAAGACAGCTTTGAGTTTGTTAATAACACCAAGGAGTTAAATTTTGATAATGTAGTAATTGGTGATTTTTGAGGTAGAATCTCTATCTACTTTTAAGAAGCACATATTCGAAGCATATAAACAATGGATTTCTCTAGTTTGTTAAACTGTCAAAATTTGGGTCAGAAAAGAAGCAAACAGTACTCGAATCTTGATCTCCATGTAGTATAATAATTTTACTATTCATTGAAACATTTCAATACAAATTACCAGTTACAGTTTACTGTTTCTGAAAAAAACTTACCTTTAACTTTCAGTGTGAAATCTGACCAATGTTGACCTTCATTATTAAACACCACACAAGAATAAGTTCCAGAGTCTTTTGTCTCTGAATCATAAATTTCCAAAAGATGTCTCCCTCTCATGAAACATATTTGATACCTATCACCGTTAGTAAGCAGATCACCATCTTTGAACCATGCTACATCCAGTGGCCTTGAGCCATAAACACTACAGAGAAAACGAGCAACTTTTCCTTCATGAATACTGACACTGTCCGGTTCTTCAACAAAACGTGGATTGGAAGTTGGTGGTTTTCTTGAACTTGGAGACTGATAAGCAGGAACAGAAAGCTGCAATTTGGTTGGAAGAGGTGAAACTGTTCTTCGTGGTTTTGGAACAGGGCACTCTAAGGATAAAGGCTGTTTTTGAAAGTCAGAAAGGTTATCTTTATTGCCAGAAACCTGGTTCTTATTGGGAGAAACCTGAAATTGACTTGGAGAAACTTGGTTTTTAATAGGTGAAACCCGATTTTCATTGACTATTCTTTCGGAAGAGTTTTCTTTCCCTATAAGTCCAAACTCAGAAACAATGTTCCTAGCCAGTTGGAGCAGTTCTGGACATGCTTCTATTTTTGGAGACAGACTTTCTTCTTCAGATTCGCTATCACTCTGCAAGTCCGGAGATCCAGCCGAGTTTCTCTCCGTAAGATCTGACAGCTCATCCAAGTCCCTAGAAGAGAAATTCCTTAAATTTTGAAGTCTTAATCAATCTTGTTTTTGCTTTAGGAAAACTAACTACAGTATAAGTTTAATTTAAGGACAATTATTCCACCAACCCAAAATACAGAACCTGACGAACTGAAATACTGTTCAACCAATTCAACAACTTTCTGTCCATTAAAATAAAATATTTATGAACTAATTATTCGAACATCTCCGTTAAGTTTTAGTCATGCAGGTACTACTCAGATGAAGGCCTTGGAGTTTTACCCGCAAAAGCTTTTCAACATATATATATATATATATATAATGAACCATTATAATATCATAATTACTAAATTGTCTCAAGTGTTAAATTTCACAAAATTAAATGCTTAAGACAAATATATGCCTTACTTTAAAAAAGCTTTACATGTATATTTCTTATGGCTGCTTGTTTACTTTAAGATACACTCACCATCTATAATCATGAACCCAAACATATTTTAATCATCAGCATTTTTTCAACCTTCCTAGATCATCCTACATTTAAATTATTTGACTCAAAGATTAAATAAAAGCTAAAAGATACCAAATACAATGCTACAAAACAGTCACATTACCCAAACTTTGTTTTTAAGTAACAAATTTTGAAATAGCAACTATACAACTACTGCTGCTGGATATTTAATAATGTTTCATAATTGTATTGCAATACTGCCTGAAAAATTAGTTACTATTAAAGGTCTTTTTACTAGATAAAGTCCTTGAATTTTTGAATTAAAAATGACAACAACAAAATCATTCTTAAAGAATTGCTGTATTAGATGTTCTGAATTAAAGGTTTAAGGGATTAACCCTATTATGACCCGTGAGAATGTTTCAGGTGACAAGTGCACTCCTATATATCAAATTTCAAAATCTCCATAAATATAATAATTCTATTTTTATTTCTTAATTTTTAGCTGAAAATATTCTAAAATTAATATTCTGTAATTTTTTTAATATTTATTTGGTGTAATTCACAAAAAAATGAAATAAATGTTCAAACTTTCAATTCTGTACACAACACACTTATCAATTTTCTTTTAACTTCTGCTCATCCCAAAGCACATATTTACATTTGCTAAGAAACTATAATGTAATTCTCAAAAGATGGTAAAGGTTTCATTTCTCAGTTGATTTTCCTCCTTTTATTAATACAGCCTCTTGTATCCATCCATTATAATCTTACAGCATTTGATCTGAACTGCTACTAATGAAGTTCAGCTTTGAAAATAGCTACAGGCAAGTTTGAAATCCCATTGTATAGTGCAGATTATAAACTATTTACGTCAATGCAGAGTGAATAAAATGGCATGATAAGCACATTATGGTTTTCAAGGAAAGTGACTACACCTACCACCTGCAAAGAACAATGGATGTTAATGGAAAGTTTAGAAGACTTGTGTTACTTATATTTGTTTGAAATGTGCAGAAATTTTTTTCTATGATAAGACATTTGTAAATTTAGTTAGGTTTAGCAATTATGGTAGGCAATGGCAAAATATCTTTATGACTCAAATCCTTATTTACTGAATAGCATTGTTAAGTTGACCATATTCAAACAATGCACATATAAAAGTTTGTTTGTTTGTTTGTTATGAATTTCGTGCAAAGCTACACGAGGGCCATATGTGCTAGCCATCCCTAATTTAGCAGTGTAAGACTAGAGGGAAGGCAGCTAGTCTTCAACACCCACCACCAATTCTTGGGCTACTCTTTTACCAAGGAATAGTGGGATTGACCATCACATTATAACACCTCCAAGGCTGAAAGGGCAAGAATGTTTCGTGTTACGGGGATTCGAACCCGCGATTCGTAGATTACGAGTCGAGCGCTCTAACCACCTGGCCATCCCGAGCCCACATATAAAAGAACTAATTATTTTTTGAAATAAATTATGTTTATGAGATATAAGTTGATCTCAACCAAAAACACTGTTACCTAGCTTATCCCAATGCTATTTTGAATGGACAAGTTCTTGTCCACTGATAAATATTTGTTAGTTTATATGGTGCTTTTTACATTTTATAATCCAAGGTGGTGACTATTGCAAATGGTGAAATAAAGTATCAAAAGAAATATATTAATAAAAATCAATCAAGTTGAAACTGACTGAGTATATACAATAGAACTTTCTGATCAACCAGAAAAAAAAATTTAAATCCCAGAATGAAAATAATTATTTTTAATATTTTTTTCAAAAAAAGTCTCTTGCAACAAAAATTTAGATATTTCATGACATAAAAACTAAATCAATTTATATGAACTTCCAAGTTAAAACTAGATTCTATTTAGTATGTTTATTCTCAGTTTCATGAAATATAGTAAAGTATTTCAACTGTGCGAAGGAAAAAAGTATCAGTGACATCCTTCTGGTTAAGAAAGTGTTACAGAAACCAACAGGAAACAGCTCATAAATAAGTTAATATAACAAAATATTAGATACATTTTTTTACAAAAAAATGTAGAAATGCACAAAACCTAGGAATTTAAATACATTTTAAATCATTCAACGTGTATTATTACTAAAAATTAATGAAACATTAAAATCTGACATACAGTTTTTCATGGAAACATCACAGTGTATTTCCAATAACTTTGCAAATCACTAAATAACTGATTATTAACAATGTAACATCTTACAATAAACCCACTCCACACACACCACATGTAGATGTTCGCACGTGTGTGTGTGTGTGTGTGTGTGTGTGTGTGTGAGAGAGGGAGATATGTAAACAAAAAAATAAAGAACCTTCAAGTAAATATCCAATTTCTTTCATGGAATTTAAATTAGCATTATGTATGAAGTTAATTATAGGTAAGCTTGAAAGCACTTAAAATTTATGAAAATGTTTTGAAGCTTTCTTGCAATGCTTATACTTTGATACAAACCAGATTACAAAATCATTTTATACAATATTTTACTTACTTACCACAACATATACAAAATGCTCTCATCTACACAAAGAATAAAAGCATGACGAAAAATGAACATCGACAAGAAGCTAAAACGTTTCTAGGAATCTGTTCCAAAGAATATGTGACAATCTTCAGATGCCTCACAGAAATCTTAAACACTGACAATACTTCGATCTTCTTGCACAGACTACATCCTTTAAATACTTATGAAGACTTATCCTTTCAGTCAAAACTGAATAAACTAATATTAAGGAAAGCAGATTTATTATTTTACTGTAATTCATTAGCTTTCTTTCTGGATCTATGTATTAAAAAACCCATTAAAAACCCTAAGAATAATTCTTTACATAAAATGACAGTTATAATGAGTATGACAAATTGCCCAGTCAAAAAAAACAACAACAAACAAATGCAAACAACTTTCTTCTGAATGATATAACTAAACTAGTCAAAACAATAACACAGTCCTAAATAAAAATGAATAGTGTGTTCTAGTTTACCTTGAACCAACTCTTGTTTTTACTGTTTCACTAGGATTAGGGATGAGCATTGAAAGTGGATCATAATACTGGGTGACTCGTCGAAAGCCCAAATTCCCAAATGGCAATTTCTTCTTCTGAAACAACCAGTTATCTTCCCAAGATGTAATATCTGAATACTTTTGACCTGGATCATTATAATCTTCATCATCCTCATAGTCTCCTCCTGCAACAATGTCCACACCAAGCTCAGGAAATGGCACCCTCCTGCAATCAGATAGGTCCCAAGCATATAAGACATCCAGGTCAGGTACATTAGTATCCCTTTCAACCACTGTTTTAGTAATAGGAGATTCTGCCAAGCTATAAACTTCAGTAGTTCTCTCTTCATCTTCCCCAGAGTCTGTGAAAGCCTCTGTAATTTCTTCAACCTGTTCTTCTACCTAGTGATACCAATTATATATTATATTTCTTACTATATATAGGTACAAATTCTATAATCACATATGGACTAGATATTGCCAAAATATCTACAATATTTTAAATAAAATGATTATTTAATTTAAATTCAAAAGACCTCATTATCATGCCATGATCTCTTAAGAAACAAAAATGTCCCAAAAAATATAAAAAAGGTTAATTTCTTTTTAGAAAATAAAAAATGATATTTTCTTCATGAAAAGCAAATGCAGATTGTATCACAGAAATGTATAAATTTTCCAAGTTCTTTTTTCTGTTTTATTTGCTTACCACGTATTCAATGGGTTCTTGCTCTTTTCCTAATCCTCTTGCCCATTCCAAGTCATCCTCACTGTTTTCTTCACTTTCACTCAAACCTTTATCTGTACTGACAGCTTTGCTACTATCAGTGTCAGTAATGGCAGCTTCATTAATATCAGACTGTGTTCCTATATCCACACTGGTTCCATCTGTTAACAAATGTACACAAATTAATAAATAAATAACTGATTGCCTTTATCCATACTTCTGTTAACAAACATTAATAAACTGTAATTCACTGCTTTATGTCTATATTCACATTGGTTTCATACATCAACAAATCAAGTGCTTTATATCTATAATATCCACACTGGTTTCATACATCAACAAATGAAGTGCTTTACTTCTATAATATCCACACTGGTTTCATACATCAACAAATCAAGTGCTTTACTTCTATAATATCCACATTGGTTTCATACATCAACAAATCAAGTGCTTTACTTCTATAATATCCACACTGGTTTCATACATCAACAAATCAAGTGCTTTACTTCTATAATATCCACACTGGTTTTATACATCAACAAATGAAGTGCTTTACATATATAATATCCACATTGGTTTCATACATCAACAAATGAAGCTTATTTAGTCTATACTCATATTGGTTTCATACATCAACAAATCAAGTGCTTTACATCTATAATATCCACACTGGTTTCGTACATTTACAAATGAAGCACTTTATGTCTATATTCACATTGGTTTCATACATCACAAATCAAGTGCTTTAGATTTATAATATCCACACTGGTTTTGTACATCAACAAATGAAGTGCTTTACATCTATAATATCCACGGTACTTTTATATGCCTACAAATATGAACAAACTATAATTAACAAACAAATACCTCTATCTATACTGGTTTCATATTTCAACAAACATGAACAAACTGTCATTAATAAATGAGTGTGTATATATCCACACTTGTTCAACTGTCAGCAAACACAGAAACTATAATTAATAGCTGAGTGCTTACATCTACACTGATTTAATTGGTCAACAAACATGAACAAACTGTAATTAATTGTTAGATTCCTATATTCAAACATTTCCACCTGTCTCTATCCCCATACATTCAGTAGTTCATCCTGTCAAACAAAATTGTTTGTTTGCATTAAGCACAAAACTACATAATGGGCTATCTGTCTTCTGCCCAACATAGGTATCGAAACCCGGTTTCTAGCACTGTAAGTCCGCAGACACACCGCTGTGCCACTGAGGGGCCAAACAAAATTAACTAATTGTATATAATAATTGTGTGTTGATATATAAATTGCTTCTACCTACCAATAAGTTAAACTATAAATAATGGCTGTGTATGTCTATATTTACGCAACTTCTACCTACCAATAAACACATCTTGTTGGTCCTTACATAACAGAAACAAGTTAAAGTTTAATACCAAATATTATATCTATATATTCATACTTGTTTCTCTCACCAATTTTGTTCACCAAATATTGTACCTGATTGGCTTTGCCTACAATTCAATATTCATTCCACCAATTAATGTTTTAATCTGACAAAATATTCATATTTTTGCCACTACATATTATGCTTAACACTCTCTGCAGTTGTATGTTTAACAAAAAATAACCAATAAAAACAGACTGAAAGAAGTATGTAATTATCTTACATATTATGGCTATAAACAACAAAGAAAAAAAATCTTACTGATATTTGCTGATGGCATTTCAGCAACTGGGCTGCAACATTTCTTTTCTACCGTTTGTTGGCCAGAATCTGGAACATCAGTTGAATCCGTCTCTGTTTTGTACTGTTGCTGTTGCTTGGAAACTATCTGCATTTAAAATAAAGGTAAAATTAAAAAAAAACTTTAAAGTTCAATTAAGATAAGTACCATTACTAATGAATCATCCACAAAATTTATAGATTAACTTTAAAACTTTACCAGCAGGCTGTTCATTCAGAGCCTTCCTTAAATAGTCACTAACTGTTGTTTTTCAGAGAATTAGAATTACTCTAACCGTTAAAAGAAAAGGTATGTAACACAAACCTACAAATCTAATGCCGATCATTAGATTAGTCCTAACAGATTATAAGGGAAATAACATGTGCAAAAGTAACTATACAGAAAAACACATACACACACACAGTTTTCTGAAAACTTATTACATCAATAATGTAATAATTTATAACACCAGTGATAGATGGTCTGACTCAGCTTCTGACAAGTCAGAGTGCATGGTGATATTCACATTAAGAATAGAAATACTTTTTTACATAATACAATTTATATAACTTCTTGCCAGAGCCTACAAAATGCATACCTACAGCTTTTTTCAGTATCCCTGTATACTGTATCTGATATTTATTATCCTCTACTATGAACAGTTGATAACTCTGACATCAAATACCCAATGGCACTCTGTAAAAGGTCATGGCATGCACACTTTCATCCCCACCCATGCACATAGGGTTAACTGTTAGCCAACATGGTGAAGACAGCATCATGTTTCTGACCAACTGGCACCTCAGTCAAATGAGACAGGTTTCTGACTAAAGCTATATCTTTATTTTCAAGTGGATTGAGATAAGTGTTCATTTAGGATGGTTTTTGTAGGCACAACTAAAAAGCCTTTCACTCAGAATGTAATCAAACTAAGAATTCAAATGTGTATATATCAAACTCATTCACTGGTTTCTCTGGTATTTCAGTACTATCTTGCCCTTTAATCAATTTGTAGCTTACTCCTATGATTCCATTATAATCACAGCTAAAAGTGTCTTGATGATTGTTCTGATTATTATTAAGTTACAAGAGTTTAACATTGTTGATTACTGGTGTCACAAATTATACATATGGTTTACATACAATTTCTTGATTATTATACAGTTATCATAATTCCAGACACGTTTATACTAACTTTGTTGATTATTGCTGTAGCTATTAGTTCTTCATAGGATGTGAAAAGATCAGAAAAGCCTCCATTTGTAGAAATAGATGCGCTGGAACTCCTTCGGCTTCCAACAATGTTCTCATCCTCATGAACCTTTGTACAAACATTAAGTTTAATTTGCCAGAAACTTCATTATTATTGGCATATGTCACGTACAGTATAATATATTATTTAGTTCCTAATATATTTCTACAACATACGTGGAATACCACTTGTTAATGGAAGAATAACCCTTATAGCAAATAAAAATCTTAAAAAATTAACATAAAACAAAAAAATAGTACAACCTCTAATATTTGGAGAAGGACAAGTATCATTTACAAAGGTATTTCCTGTTTATATTTCACAGTATAAACATGACTTCTTACTAACCAAGAAATAAAACAATCAATTAACATGTAGAAAGAAAAGGCAACATGTTTTAAGCTAAGATCCTCTACTTACAGTATTAAATATTTTGTTTGAACCATAATGTCATGCAAAAATATTTATCACAAGAACATCATTATTTTTTTTTTAAATAATATTACTTATTTATTAAATACTTGTAGAAGGAAGTTTATCCTTTTTATTTTAACCTACACATTTTTAATAATAATAATAATAAACAAAAAATCTGAAAGTACTGTTTCAATGGAAACCTCACTAAACCTTCAAATAATTTCACAATTAAACAGGCTAGATAAACTTTGAGCTGACAATAATGTCTATTTTTATCATATTTTATCACCTATAAAAAACAACTATTTCATTTTAAGACAGGCTACACTAATAACATGGAACTCTGAAGCTTGCCTCAAGCTTTGGCAATTCTGAAGCTTCTTCTGTTATTCGCTGAAATACTTGTTTTAGATTTGCATGAGCACTTGTTGGTGTAATGCCATTTTCAAAAGGTTTTTCTGGGGAGAAATATATACAACTTAAAAATTTTACCATGGAATAAAAATTTTAAATCATATTTTAAGTCACACAACAGATATACAAATACCCACACATTTTTAACACTTCATATGGCTTTACAGTAAGACTACCACCTACTAGTGTATTCAAGAACATCACGTTATGTTTGAGAGTACCATTCCTTTACACAATAGCCTCTAACCTTATTAAGATCCATGTGATTTTTTCCCTTACAGTTTCAGAAACAAAGTTACAAAAATATTCTGTTACAGTTAAAGAAGGACAATTATATCTGATAGATCTCTATTAATATAAACAAAATAATGACCTATATTTCCAGAACTTATCTCTATTAGCTCAATGTTTCTCTATTACAGCTTCGACAGGAGCTGTTGATAACCTACAAGTTCATTAATCCAGCTGAAACTAAACTGGAACACCATCAATAGATACACATCTAAAATGTTCGAGTTATACTGAAAATAATACCAAACCATCTTGAACTTAAATTGTTGAAAACCTGTCCCAACAATTGTAAGTAACAAATATATATATATATGTAAATCAACAAGTGAAATATTAAAATTATAAGACTCAGAAGAGGATATATTATGTGTATGAAATACATCTTCATACTTATATCAAAGTATTCTTATAGATATCTGTATTCTTCTATCGTATTATATCAATACATACACGTTATAATGTCAAAAAACATATTTTAAGTATTATGAAAGTGTATAAAGACTTGGCCAAAATTCAAAACATATAAATATCTTAAGAATACAATCAACATCTCTACACTACAGGCCAACCTTTATATTTTTTTCATTTTAGGTTTATTTTTCTTAATTAAAATGTATTCTTTATTAGAAATAATTAAGAGAAATGTCTAGTAATAAACTCCAGTGTAATTATATCCAAGAGTTTGTAAGGAACGTAGATCAGTTGGTTCATAGTGGAATAATGTATGGTTTGTCTTTTAAGATCAGTAGTTTGAAATATTGGCAACTGTAGTCATAACTTGTCAGGATTTTAAGTAAATTTCTCTTCAGAAATAAACAAGTAATAAATTTACTGTCAACAATAGATTATAATTCTCTGCAAAATCTGAAGCTTAATAATAATGTGTAAATAACTAGTTTGGATCTAAAGCCTTTTGTAATCATATTCCATTGCAGAAAAACATTGATTTATGCTTTGAATTGTTTCTTTCTTCTTTTTCAGATGTGGTAAATTTGAAACAACAAGGATCATATTTAGTAATGATGAATCAAAAACAAAATATCACAGGTAAACACATCTAAAAGCACACAAATTAAAATCTTTCCTTCTGAACTACAAAATGCCAACATTGTAGACTGAGTGTTTTAGTTATTTAACAATTTTACTAGCCAAACTACATCACACCAGCTTTAATGTAATATTTCTTTAAAATAAAATGATCCAACAAGACAATAAAAAATAATACTACATTTATAATATTGACATAAAGAGAGATATATTCATGTTCGTGTATTTTTTAAGGTACTGCACACAAAACAATCGTGTCATGTGTATGTAAGTCTCTGGTAATGAAAACAGTTGAAATAGCTCGGTATTAAGTTTCTTACCTGTAATAAAATAAAATATCTTATAAACATAAGTTGTATTAAACTAGAATAAAGAAACACTTACTTTGTAAAGCCAAGTACAGTGCTTGGGAAAGGCAAGTAACAGCCTCAACTAACTGAGTATGATGATCATTTAAAAGATGGATATCTAAGTTGAATGACAAAAACAAAATTTTAGTTAAATATCCATTTTGATTTTTACAATTAGCAAAATATGCAACAGAGAAGTTTGAGTAACTCTTATCAATTCTATTTCAGAGAGGCCTAAATCTAAGATAACAAACAGGAAACATATGTTTAATAGTTTAAGTTATTAGACACAGTAGCTTGCATTAAGTTGATTCAACATAGCAGGTTTAATCAAACCCTGCCAATACCTTCTACAATGGATTAATAATTTAGCTGTCACTCTCCTATTTCTTTATCTCTTATTGTTAGTGTTAATACATGTTTTTGATCAACAGGACTGCTCAGTTATATGGTTATCAATACAAAAACTTTATTGTCTCATTTAATACAGTGTTAAATTAAATTATGATTTTCCAAGTAAATACTGAAATATTATTTAGTCTTTCCAAAGTTCCACAGCTAATATAATTTCTTGGCTTTCCATAAACAAGTTTCTAAACATTACATTTAGGGTTGAATTATTTAATAAAAAACATGTTTGACCATTTCAGATCACAATGTGTTACTCATAAATGAATATACACACATGCACATACATGTGTGGAATTAGGTTAACAACCATCCAGTCTCAGCCACAAGCTTTTACAACAAGATGTGGTTAATATTCTTAAAATCAGATACATTGTAAAGTGTTACAAAATAAAAAGAAAAAAGAAAAGAAACTGGCCAAAACAGAAAACATATAACTTAGTTTTACCAGTTTGAGGGCTTTTGTTAATCTGCCTTTAAAGCGAGCAAAACAAAAATAAAACCAGGAAAATAAAAACAGGAAACAGTACAATGTTTCTAAATTCAAGCTTTAAAAAACAAACTTCAAATAATTATTAAACATGCAAAACATCTACAGAAGCTTTAGAAAGAGAGCACGACTCATCTGAATTGCAAGATAATGCAAACTTTACACCTAACCGTTTGTTCAACTGCTTCAGAATTACTGATGAAAAATTATCCATAACTAGTTTGGAAAACACTGTTTCCTTGTATCAATCACATTTATTTTGATTAATCAACTTCATGTGAATCATCAAACCCTATGCATGGCTCAAAATTAATGCTAGCAAACTGCTGGTTAGTATTGCAATTTTGTTAGTAAAATATTTCAGAAGGAAGATTCACATTATTACTGTTGTGATATATGCATTTCAATCATGTATTGTGAGAATAAGTGCAGAGGGTTACTATAACTGTGATTAATCAAACTGATTCACTTGCCAGTGTCATGCCAGTTTTGCATCACCCATTTGAGTTGCATGGCTTACCCAGACAAAATTTCAAGAAATGGGAATAGCACACACACACAGATCTGATGGTAGTGAAAAGAGTGTAATTACATTCTCTCTCTCCTACTACTCTCGCAATTCCCCAAACTCAGGTGTAATCGTCTTGATTTACGTGTTTTTACACAATTTTGGTTAGTTTCATTTATCTTTATGCAGGAATCCTTATTGTATAATAACACTTCTACATGTTTGATTTTCCACATGCCATCATCTTTAATTTTCATGTTAGAGCCTTGACTTGCTTGCAGATGACACTCATTCACTAGTAAGGAAAGGTATGAAAATGGATAACTGCATAATGATTGAAGTAAATAGAGAAAAAATGATAGGTTATGTAACACTGTTCATGAGTCACTGATTATAAAAAACTGAAGAAAAAGAAGTAGAAGAGCAGTCAAAATACACAAAGAAATATTCCTTCAAACACTGCTAATAACTTTTTATCATTATTACTGCAAACTATATCTCCTTGATTTTTTCCTTCTCACAGTGAAAATATTAAGCAAATTGTATAAGACTGAAAAAAAATCAAAAATGATATCTAATTTTGGCTTTAGAAAATTCATATAATTTGATATAGTTTTCTTATAATTTTTTAGGTTGGGAAATTTTGAAACTTTTGTTGTGAGATACTGTTCTGAAAAACATTAAAATGCTGACTTTCATTCTAGAATTTATTTTATTTCACATTGATCAAAAAGTTCCATTTTATATATACAATCAGTTTCAATTTGATTGATATTAACATATTTCTTTTTATATTTTACTTTAAGAATTGCAATAGACACAACTTCTGGCTATACACCATAAAAAAACACTGCATCAACTAACAAAGATTTATTGGTGACCTCGGACACAACTTTTCAAAATGGCATCAGGTCAGAGAAGGTAAGACTTTTTTCTAACATCATTCTTGGTCGCAATCAATTTTTATCTAAGATACTTACATTTCCATAAATCACAAGTTCTTTTATTTATAGGTGTTGTTTCAATGTGATAAGCTTATATTCAATAAATAAGGATTTGAGTCATGTTTCAGTTATCAAATACTTTAATCTCACCTATCATACCCTTTGAGCCTAATAAAGCTCACCTGATTGATGTCTTGTCATAAAAAAATTTAATATAATTTAACACAAAATTTCAGCAATGAAGAAAACAGATAACAAAATGATAAAATTGCCCAGATCTATGTCTTGTTCCCAAGTCTTCTAAACTTCCCACTGCATTTCATTTTTTTTCTTTCACATGCTAGGCCTCATTACTTTCCCACAAAATAATAAATTACTTCTCACACCACTTTATTCACTCTACAATGTTGTAAACAATCCAATATTATTTAAACTTCAAAGCAGAGCTTCATTAGTAGTTGTCATTTCACATTCTGTAATGTTATAAAAGAGTGGAAATGAGAGGCTGTAGTAATAAAATAAGAGAAAAAAAATATACATCTGAAAACAAAACCTTGAGAACTACATTTTTAAAGTACGAGAGCTTCTTAACAAATAAAGACCATGCTTTGGGAAAAATAGAATTTCTTTCTTTTTTTTTAAGATCTATAAGTAGGTTATTTACAGATGACACTCTCTGAAGCTGTGCAAAAATGTAAGTTTAAACATTTAATATTTATTTATGAATTACACTAAATAAATGTTACAAATTATTAATTTTTTTGTCAGTAAAATATTGTTGAAATAAAGAGTTTTTATTTCTAATTAAATTTTGAAATCTGGTCTAGAAAGGGTTAATATATGCTATTCACTATAATAGCTTAATAATTTATTTTCTCAATACTTTTGTAAAGGAACTTAAGTCAATCTACTCATAAAATGCAATTAGAGAAAGCTACACTTGAAGAAACCTCGTTAATGCATTAGGTTTGATGTTGTGTTGAACTTTGTACTATTTTTACCCTTTGTTAATTACAAGTTACTTTCTACCTTAAGGGATCATTTGAAATTCTTGTATACTAAACTTAATTACTCATTATTAATCCACTTAGCTGAAATTATTTTCATAAGTTTATTTACAAGTTACTATAAACAATCTAGTCACAACATTTTCTTGCTAGCCAAGTTGTAAAATGAAAAATAAAAAACAACCTGTGTGTGTGTGTGAGTAAGTGATGTAAATACTAGTTGACACAAATGTTGTAGAATTAACAACTGAAAATGTGAAGTTACAAAACTATAGTCTTTGTTAAAAACTTTGTTGTCTTGTACTTCAATTAAAGGTGGCCCAGAAACCACTACAACTTGCAGGAAGAAATTTATCATATCAAGAGTTCTTTACATTAGTACACAATAAAAAGATATAAAATATTTTTAAACTTTCTATAATATGTCTATAGAAGGACAGAATATGAAATCACAAAAAATATAAATATCCTTTTACTTACTGTTTGCAATAACTTACAAAACATACTAGATGATATTCAATAAAAGACTGTCCCAGGCTTTGCAGTCTCAAGGAGTCCACAAGCTCAGTGGTGCCTTTTAGACTGTGGGAATTTGGCTGTTATCCAGCTTACAAACTAAAAGTCAGCTTCATAACACTCAAGGACAGTTTTAGATAACCTACAAACTCGACTGATGCTTTAAAGTTGGAAAAATTGTTTGTCTCTTGCTTAACAATTTTATTTGATTATACCAGGAAAATGGAAAACAAGTCTCTTTAAAATAGATTGTCAAAAATGTTTTTTGATAATTCTTCTATCATTTTTGTTTCTTTTTGAGAGGAAACTTCTATATTACTAGCTCAACAGCAAGACATGGTATTTTACTGTTATCTTTAAATCATTTGTCAGTTTATTTTACTCAGAATGATAGAAATCAGTCCCTGTTTTCTGCAAAATGACATTGTCAAAACAATCAACTTTATGATATAAAAAGTAATTATCAGCTATAATGTTTATCATTTTATAAATAACAAATCTACCCCGAAGAAAATAAACTGATAAATGTCAAGTACAAAGCAAACAAGTTAAAAGTGCAGAACAGAAATGTAGCAGTAAACCAACCACAATAATGGATGAGTAATACAATATTATGTCACTTAAAATGCATGCAATATTTCATAAGATAAATTTAGCTATACTAACACCCCACCAACTTTAGGATTGTATACTTTCCTAACGTTTTTGTATTATTTAACAATTACTTAAAAGAGCAGTGATGTGAACTTAAATTTAATGGTTTTTATTTGATGATTTTCATATTCACACATTGCTGCAGCCACCCAAAAATATGTCATATCAGTTTCCATTTTGTCTTTTATCAATGATTGAGAAATACCAACACCTAGGAAGGAAATCCACCATACTTCTCAGCTGAAAACTAGCAAAGTTAATATACTTCTGTATGATTCATTTGACAGACAGAACTTAGAGAGGAGTGAATATTTGAATTAGATTACAAATGCACAACTCTCTAAAGTATTTACTAACTGAATTTTAATTACTGCATAAACAAAAAGTATTGTATATGAAATCAAAAGTGACAATGACACTGAGAGGAAAATAAACAGTGTCAATAAGTGTATGATTCCAAAAGTGAAGTTTATATCACATACAACTGCACGTCATTAAAATGCACACATTACCATTTACTTAACACTTTGTTTGTTTTACTTTAAAGTTATCATAAAGCCAGGGTTTTATCCAAAATTACTATGATATTTCTAAACATTTGGTTAATAATTCACATACTGTCAAACACCTCAGTGCTTATTGTATTAATAACCCCAAGAACTTGTACTACATTGTGCTCTATTATATTAAAAAATGATAAAGACAATGGGTATAATTTAAACTTAGGTTAGTTTTTAAATGTTCAGTGTTCCTTTCTAACAAAAGTTAACTAAGTTTACATTTGTAATATTAAATATGGTGCTTATTATCATTTCATCTGGAAAGCCAAAGCGTCAGTTAATTTATATATGGTCTTAGAAAATATAGCACAGTAACCAAAAAAAGTTTACAAGAAACTTAATTTGTACAAAGAGTTTAACTTCAGTATCTTGATATCATTCCTCTACCCAGCATCCATACAAGTTATTTTCAAATGCAGACAGACCTATGCCCAACACTTATTATTTGAATAGAATGAAAAACACCAAAACAGGTATTCAAACTTATACATGCAATTCACGTTTGCCAGCTTGAGTCATCAATAACAAATACGTAACAGCAGATATGACAATCAGCAAGTTTGATTATAACTAAATATATTTATGTGATACTAATAATACACAGAAAATCTAATGAATATAAATCATAAAGTAAAAATTAAACAAATGCCAAACTAAATTTTTATACACAAAGCTCAAATGAAAAACAGGTAACATATAAAATACATGCATATTATGCACAAATGCACACCTTCCATTGATACACAAATAATACCTGATTAAATCTTAAAAAGCAGAAGACAAACAACAAAATTTTGTAAAAATCTTATGAAGAATTCAATTCTGAGTGATGAATACTTTTGACAGCTGATTTGAAACTTACAGAGTTGAAAGGATATAGCCCACCACCAAGCACTTTTAAGATCCACAGTCAGTAAAACCACCACCAATGAATTAATTAAGATCCTGCAAGAAACCAGGCAGATATACATGCACGAAATTAACAGAAAAAAAAAGTGGCTAACCATGCCTACCATTCTCTAAACCAAGCAAGAAATTTAAAATGTTCACAATTCAACAAATTTTGAAGAAATCTGTAAAACTATTGCAAAGTTTCTAAATATACAGCTTGAACTACTGCACTTACAGATTATTACTGAAGCCTTAATTACACCCACCCCCCTAGTGAAAACTTTACAGACCTTATAAATACATATGGCACTGTTCATAAAAAATGGACTTTAACACTAATATCTTATTATTAGGAACTTTTTACAGTGTGAAGGATTACGAAAATTCAGAATATCAATTAAATAAACTTCATTACTAATTTTGGTACAATCTATTAGTAATTTATTGTCAAATGATAACAACTAGGTTAATATCACACTTACCTGAGAGGTACAAAACCCTATAATCTGAGAGCTTTCTAAAAATGGACCTTCCATGTTTAGAGGCAAACTAGGAATCCCCAGTTTGCCCCCAAAGAAGAAAGGTTCACCTTTTGAAAGTCCTCAGGTTATAAGGTTTTGTATCTTTGTATTAAACTGATTTCTTGAACCTATGTTTTTTCCTAAAACACTTACCTGAAAGTTATTGTATTGTTCAATACATTAATAAATTTCTTTATTTTTATGGATGACTTTCAGGTTATGCAATTGATTCTTATTTTTGTTCAACTACAACACAAATTATTGAGAATGTTACAATTTTATAGAGATATGAAAGGTAAGATGGTAACACTGTCTTGTATGATACCTTGTTTATCAAAAGTCATAGTTTAGATAAACAGCTCTTAATATAGAACATCACTAAAAGGAAATGTTGAATAGCTTATAATCTTTTTTTGTGTATGTGTATTAGTAGCCTTTTATGTTTAGATTGCTCAGGGTATATATACAGGGTGAGGAAATTTAAAATGTGATATTACCTGAAAGTGACAGTGGCCTTTCCTCAATAATAGTTATTGACATTAGCAAGGAAATTTTTAAAAATATTGTGACTGAATTTTATTTAATTGCTACTTTGCACTATCCCAGAAGTTAATTCTGTAAAACACTAACCATTACTGCAACACAACAAAGAAAGAAATTTCTTTAGTTTTATATCTCCAGTTTAAAAAAGTTTAATTTGTCAGTTTTGTTACTATAATCTCAAGTCTGTCAGAAATTAACAAACTAAACATTATTGTCATATATAGATGTCTTTATATGAATATCTCATCTTTCCAATTTATGACATTTAAAGTTTATTATTTATAAGGCTAAGTTAAACAATGTTTTACTACCCATGGATATTATATATGGGTGGGTGTGTGTGTGTGTGTGTGTAAATTTACACATAATTTCAAAAAGCTTTCTCCAATGTAGTAAATTAAATGAAATTATGAATTTTTACATTTCACTTTTTTTTATCCCAACAATCATAACAATTACCTATGTAAACCTATGAAGAACATACATTTTTTCATAAATATTAAGAAAATAAAACCATAATACATGATTTTAGTTACATGTACAGTACAATTATAAATCATTTTGTTTGTTTCATGCTAAAAAACAAGAGAACGTATCAAAAATGGATTTTCTTATTTACATTGCTTCTTATCTAACCATTTTTTTAAGTGAAGGGTACTTTAGTTCCAGTGGAAATAAAGTATGTAATTCTTCACTTTATGCCATAATTTGAATGTTCTCATTCTACTTCACATTCAAGCCAAAATTTAAAATTACAACAACTTAAGGAGTGTGATATAGAACAATATTTCCTAATGTTGTGCTTATAACCCTAAAACAGTTCATAATCATCAATACAGAACAATATTTCCCATTTTATTTGTTGCACTTATAACCCTAAAACAGTTCATAATCATCAATACCTTTAAGCTATATATTAATTGACATAAGAAGGAAAGATGAGTAACAGATGCAGTTTTTTGGCTCAAACAACATTACAAAATAGTTTCATAGTCATATTAGTATTTCAATATGAAACAAACAAAGCAACTGTTCTACATTTATTAGCATGTCTCGATTTTAACAAATTCATATATCCAATTTATACAATATAAATATTTTTATGGATGTAAAAATTGTTACTTTATATGCTGGTAAAGAAAACACTACACTAAATGTACCAGCTACTTATAAGCCAATGTTTAGCCTCATCAAAGAAATTAAAACTCACAAAGTGGATGGGAATAAGGTTTATCAACAGGTGCAGAATCAAGTGACTCTCCAAGAAAACCTTCTATCACTGTCTCAATATGTTGTCTGACTTCCTCAAGTCCTTTATCAAACAAGTCTTCATCCTTATTTACAAGAGCTGAGTACAAAAAAATCAATATAAACTTATGTAAGCAGAAGTATTTTAAACCATGTGTTTTACTTTGGTATAGAATGGGAAAAAATTACAGTAAATCAACACTACAGTAATGGCACAGAAAAAAAACTATTATCCTAGGCTATTTTGATATGATTCTTGCTTAAAGGTGTCTGTTGCAGGTACAAACATTTGAAACAATTAATGCATATGTGAGAAATAGGGGATTTTAATAACAAAAGAAATACACAAAACCATTACACACCCTTTTAATAACTACCATGAAATCTAATTACTTAACTCCCTGTAAGGTAGTTACTAATCTAATATTGGTTTTGAGAACAAGAATAAGTTTCAAATCTGTGCCATTCATGATATGGTTTTAGTGGCCCTTGGTTCAGGTTTTTACTGTACTTACAAAATAATGTAAGACTACTATTTGTGTCCTAAGAGTTTACTCACCAAAACAACATGTCATCAATCACAAGGTAATCATTTTTTGCACTCTGCACACAGTTTACTTTTCCTAGCTACAACCACACACATATGCATGCAGTCCAATACAAATATTTTGTGATCAATCATGTGGAAATGAGCTACATCTACATCATGACACATTTCATTCAAAGTTCTAAAGTCTGGTCATGTAAAATGACACACTTCAAAAACACAATAGAATGAAAGTTTCATAACCTTTCTTTTACAGCATAGTGCTGTCTCTATTTACATGACGTTTTTCTTTGTTTTCAAACTTAAACAACAAATGTCAAGGATATAAAACCTGAATGAAAATCTTCATTAATAGTAATAGAGATTTCCTACAACAATAAATATTTCTTTACAGTTCTCTTCCTTTTTCTTTTTAAGAAAAACTGCAGTGGGTCCACCTTCCTGACTGTTTACATATCTTAATATGCCTGTACAATAACAGTTCTTAAAGAATGGGTTAAAAATGTTAATTATTAACTGTTCAAAATGCCTTACACATAGAGAATTTTTTCTCTTTGTAAAAAATAAAATTATCTGCTGGGAGTACAAGATATCATAAAAGACTTTTTGGCAAACTTATGTATAACTTAGAATTAAAACTAGCTATGTAATCATGAACTTTTTCATGTATTTAAAAAGACAAAATTGCATTAAAAAAGAACTCAACATTTAAAAGTAATTTATAAAACCATATTCCTACAAAATCACAACTAATACTTACATTTGCTCCATCTTAACAAAATTACAATTTTTTTCTTCTACTCCTAATAGGATGAAATTTCTATTTTTATACTTTTCTTTACTAAGTTTAGTTTTGCAAGATGTCACCATAATTACCCATAATTCTATTATTCAGTTTTTATTCCTATGTAATAAACTTATAACAAACTCCTACAATATCATGTTTCAGAGACAAGCATGTTAGAATACAGAATCCTTCCTGAATAGTGTTCACTGCTTTAATACTTCCCACCCTGGAAACCTTGCAACTGTACATTCAAATGCCAAGAACCTACCAAAAAGTAGATAAACAACTTTAGTACATGTAAAACCAGATACACACACTGTAACTCCAGCAATGCATATAGGGGTAGCCACTATTAACCCATCTAGGTACAAAACATGCATTCTAATGAGCTACTTACAAAAAACACAGCGACAGGTGTAACTGGTAGCAGCTTACCTGCATTTGAGGCAGTCTCTGTATGTTCTGCTGCAGACTTGGTTGAAAACACAGCAAAAAGGGACTTAGAAGGCTTCCCTAACCCATCTGATGAAACCACAGAAGGGCTAGGACCATATCCTGAGTCATTTTCACTATCTGCTGCTGTCCAAACACAATCATCAGTAGAGGTACAGGGTGAGTAGACAATAACATACATAAACATAATATATAATGTACCTTACAACTGAAAAGATATCAATTACCAAGTTTTCTAAGCTTGTTCAGCTGCAGTAGTACTGGTAAAGCATTTACAACATGAAATACATGTTTGTCAAATGATTCTAAAATTAAAACTACAGTCACATTACCATATAAATAAAAAGTGGTTGCTAAGTATAACATAAATGATTTGCATACATACACAAGTAAAAAAAATTTTACTTATGATTTTAATATACTTTGATAATAAATGTAAAATTTAAAAGAAAAAGATAGGGTATCAAAGTTAACTAACATTAGCTATTCAATTTTACTCTGAATATTTGGAATATTTTTGTACTATACAGAAATATTCAATAAAAAATTCTAAATAATATTTATTTTTGATTACATACTACAGCATAATTAATGAAAAATAACAGTCAAGCAGACCTGAACTTGTAAGTTGAGAAACTGAAAAAAAAAAACTAAAAAACTTTAAGGAATTTTTTTATCAATTATTTTACTTGTATACTGTTATTGTTTACAAAAAAAAGCCCAGTTTTGTAAACTTAGCTTGTGTTTTTTCATTACTAAGTTTTCAGAAGAAAATAAAAGGGGACACGTCAGTATTTCTACATCAACTTCTATCAGAACATACCACAAACTCTTATGCACAGTAATATTTAACATTTCCCTATCTTCAAAAATTATCTATTTCTCTGTAGTATAAAAAGAAATGACTAATGTTTCAATTTATATTTTAAAACCTCTCTAACATTTATTGCAAAGCTTCATTTACTACATGTAGTACATTTAGAAAAAACAAAATGGAGGAAGTACTTTAAGACATTTTGTGTAAAGTTATATATGGGCTATCTGTGCTTCATTCCTAATTTTGAACTGACAGATAAAGCAACAGCAACAATTACCATTATTGTGCTACTCAAAATAAATAGTGGGGTTTGACCATCACTCTTACAATGCACCCATCGGCCAGCATGTAAAACATTAAGCCTTATCCTGCCTAGTACTTTTGTTAAAACATATTCTTAAGCACAGGTCAATAACTACCACTAAGGAATGTCAAGATACAAGCTAGACATTGGGAAATTTTGATTAATCGTGCATATTATTAATGTATTAATGAGTTTGTGATATACATTTCATAAAGAATAGAGTGCATCTAAAAATTTAGCAAAAATTATAATAATTATAGCAGGATTACTACACCTTAGAGGAACAAATATTTTTAAACTATTACCTGATAAAATAAAAATGTAAAAACATTTTTCTTCAAATATTAAAGCATAAAATCAATTTCCTACAGTTACCTAAACAATTTCTACAAATAGTAAGTTAAGAGCAAAAAAATATTACTTTTGTACTCATAAAACTTTTGATTTTATCAGGATCTTAATAACTTGTGAGAGCAATGTATCAGCATCTTTTTAAAAATACATGCTAATTACAAATGTACTTATAGATTTATTTTTTCTGGCCATTTTTAACCATTATTCATTATACTCACATTCCTTTTTTGCCGCATATAACGTAGTGAGAACCTTTGCACTTCCAAAATGCTTGAACCTCTGCTTCATGTGATCATAAAACCATTCACACGACTGGGAATACAACACCCTGTAGAGAATATAACACTAGCTTCCATATGTGTACACAAATATATTCCTAAACATCTCAGTTGTATTTAAGAAGAAGAAAAACAAACTGAAAGCTAATAACCTGAATACTTTCAAATTTTTCAGTAAAAGAATGAGTAACTATGATGAGATTATTACATCATTTTTTGAATTATAAATTTTTTTTCTGAATTTCTTCGTCGTAAGAAAAATGACAATCACATACAGACAATGATGATGGCAAAATGTTTTGGTCATGAAAACGTCAATAAGACACTCATCTCACAAATAGTGAAGTTTGAAAAATAATCATCTAAAATCTAAAACTTTAGGAATAAGCAAGTTTTAAGGCTACCTGAAAAACATGACAATAAAACAGATTCGAAGTGAGAGCCTATATGTATAAACAAAAATGACACCCTCTTTTGATATGAAGTATGAATAACTAACAAATAAACAATAATCATTAAATCAGATTTCTCACAGAATACATCAAGAACTTTCATTACACAAACATTTACTTTTTGAAGGTTGGTTTGGTAATGTTTATGATCTATTTTTTTAAACAATATTTAAAAACATTGGAATCTTGTTTTACAAGAACTGGTTCTACAACAAAACACACATATGCACTTTAACTGTAAATCAAAAATCACCAGATATATTGTCTCACTCATTTAGGGATGTATTAGATCAGTCAAATATATAGGCAACAACCTTTTTCCACCTTTCCCAAAACCTTATGTTGAGACAAAGAAATGATGGCAGAACATTTTTCAAAAATAATTTATAAAATAAATCTGGAAAATAATGGAGACTTCTTGCCAAATCAAACATTTTTGAAACACACATACACACTTCTCTATTTCTTTATTTTTTTTACAATCCAACTATAGCTTCATTCTTCAAGACCATAAAAGGATACCTTTTAACTCATTTTTTTACACTTCAGCAATTCAACACCCCCCCCTCAAAAATAAAACAACTCAATATGTCCATTTGTCAAAACAAATCATAAGTGTCATTAAAATAGACAATTTTTTTTTCTCTACAAAAATTAACTTACTGCTGTAGATGCTCAATACCTTCTGCCTTTTCCACTCACCATAAGGAACATGTGCAAGATACGGTTTCCTATATTCCATTATGAATTTCTACTTCACAATAAGAGCCCGCAGGTTCATTTTATGCTTTATGATCTACTTTTCATTTTTCTTTACAGCACTGATATTTAACTAACAGAAAGACTCTATTGCTCATTAGAGTTTTCTATTATCCCCCTAACTATCTATAAAAGATAGATGTACTTATTAAATGTAACAATATATCATTGTTTCTGATCTGTTAACCTATTTTTCAAGCAAAGTATGATTCGTACACTTACCTTTGTTGTTCACATACACGGCATAACCAGACTTTCTCTTGGCTTTCCCAGGAGGCACAGTTACGACATACAAAGAAATGACAATCCCGACAAGGCAGTTTCTTGTTGAACAGGAGGTTAAAGGAAGAACAACACAGGATACAACATTTTTCATTAAATTCTTTACGTTTTGCCAACACACTTCTTTTTGAAGACATTTCATTTAATTCCCCTTCAATTTTACTAAAACCAGAGAAAAGCAAACATCCATTTTACAAATACACAAGTTTTTTTTATTAATGACCACATCAAAACAATACAACTTTTAAAAAAAAGCCAAAACAAACTTTTAAATTTTTTTCTGTCCAGAAGTTTTGCATACATCTACATGAAGCACTCAGCTAACAATTACTTCCCATTTCACAGTCATAAAACTAATCAAACTCCTGTTTTACATAATAGCATATACATCTACATGTACTGTATTCATTTACAAAAATGTTATTTTGCATAAAAAAAAGACGATTTTATAAAATAATACGCCTTTCTACAAAAGCTCAAAATGTATACCTACATCTAGATGTATCATGAGTAAGAATCAATAGCACTCTCACTACCTGGTTTTAATAAAGTGAATCCATAAAACACACAATGACAGAGGCACAGGTAAAGCATGCAGTCTATGTAATGACAACAACTTCCTCCCACACTATTGTTATAGTTTAGAGGCTCATTTACAGCTGCAAGGACGACTGATATAATGACTACAGTAGCACATATGACACGTAAAACTGAGAAGAAAAAAAAAAAAACATATATAGCTTACTATATTCAAAATTTCATTCTAAATAAAATGCAAATGTGAAATATATCCCTTTATGCCTTTTCATCATTTCTACACTGTATAGTTATAGCAGCTTAATTTTTATAATTCCATTGTTATTGATTTATAGCTACTTTTACACTGTACTGGAAATTTACAGGATTCATATTGATGTTTTTAAATGAAGCCCTCAAGCTTCATTCTATGAACACTCATTATCATGTAAAACATATTTTTTCAATCTCTATTATAACTTCAAATTGACACAAACCTATGAAAAAATATTTTACAAGTTTTAAGAATTAAGATCCCACAAAGTAATTATTATGAATCTAGAAGTCATTTTTATGGATTTTTAGCCATGGCATAGCAGCTCATAGAATGGTTCTGAGTTTTTTCAAGTTCAAACTTTTAGCTCATAGCTCCATCTCTTGACTGATTTGAGATCTAAATACAGCCATAGCTATTGAGGATTCCCTCTTCTTGGGTGTAGAATTTGTATGAAAGGGCCTTATTTTTTGCTCAAGTTAGCTCTAGATTAAAACTCTGAAATATGTGGAAAATACTTATTACCCAATAATTTCTATGCAATAATATGAACTAAAGAAACAAATTATGAAGAACAGTTATCCCATCTCAAGAAATAAAAAATTACAAACTTATGAAATTAGACTATCTGAGCTAAAGACGTAATCATTTTTAACTAGTAAAGCTCACACCATTACAAATCCAGATAAAGGCAAAATATCAAAGAATCTCAAAACTCTTTTTATAGTGACCATGCACCAACCAGATTATCCATAAAACTTCATTTAATCAACTATCACACTAACTAATTTAACACAACTGCAATTAATCATGTCCTAAAGGCAATTTGTTAGAACGGGTTCTAGGGTCCCAAATTAGTCTAGTTCATAAATCTACTTCACTTGCTCCACATTCGACGATGAATCAAGTTTACAAACCCATAGTTTAATTCATAATTTTGCAACTCACAAAGCTTGGTTTTGAGGACACAAATGCATAGTTTAATTTCATAGGGTTGATAAAATCACAAAAACTCTATTCAGTTTTCACAAACTTCAATGAAATTCAGAGTTCATGAACTTAACCAACTCTGCTCAGTCCAAAAATTTATATAACTTTACACACACTTCAAAACTTGACAGAATAATTCAAAGTTCATAAATACTCATATCTTGTTTTTGTATTCACGAATTTACAGTTTTGCCTGGATTTAATTCTCTAATTATAATCAAAGCTCACAAGTATAAAAGGCTTAAGTATTGCTAATTATATTTTATCTAACAGGATTCTGTAAAAAATGCCATATTTATCCTTAAACATCATGAGGATACACAAAAAATTGTTTCCAAAAAAATGCTAAAACAAATATTATATTTACAAAAATCTTACTTAAATATTTTTTTTTTACAAACACAGAAAAAATTAACTGTTTAGATATCTCCATGAAGGTCAGGTTTATTCAACCACAAACTAGAGGACTTTATTTCTTAACTAACAAAGAAAGTTAAAAAAATTTTTAGATGACCAATTAGTTTTTCAACAGCTGAACAAGATATGTCATAATAGCTGACCATGTCTCAGCAAAATGAAATCTGTAATAATTTTATAATCACTATATATCAAGGAGATATTTTCTATACTTTCTGATAAAATGTAATAAAAGCAGCAAAAATATATATACATGATATGGTTAAACATATGGTAAACTATTTACTAAATATTTGCACTATATGTCTTGTGAGTTCATCACGTTGTGACTGTAAAATTCAAGAGAAGCATCACGTCAAAGATGATACCATTATTCTTGCCATTACCTCATAAACTAATTCATTCCAGAACAGGCAAGATAATGTCTAGAGAATTTAATAATGGTGAAAGTGACAGTTGGTTTGATTTGAATTTTGCACAAAACTACACGAAGGCTACCTGCACTAACCATCCCTAATTTAGCAGTGATAGACTAGAGGGAAGGCAGCTACTTAACACAACCCACTGCCATCACTTGGGATACTCTTTTACCAATAAATAGTGGGAATGATCATTACATTATAACACCTTCACAACTGAAAGATGACAGTGAAAGTGACAGTTGGTTTGGTTTGAATTTTGCACAAAGCTACATGAGGGCTATCTGCACTAACCATCCCTAATTTAGCAGTGATAGACTAGAGGGAAGGTAGCTATTTAACACAAACCACTGCCAACTCTTGGGATACTCTTTTACCAATAAATAGTGGGAACGACCATCACATTATAACACCTCCACAACTGAAAGGGTGAGTATCTTCAACAACGAGGATTCAAACTTGTTGTTTTCAAAGTTGTTTTTTGTTAAATACCCAATTCCAATTATTATATAGAAATGTATACTTGTTCATTAGGGTGACCCTTATTTTTAAACTTCTGAGTTTTAGTGACCCCCTTACGATTTGTGAGGACCAGTGACAAATTGGACCAGTTTTAGCAGAATACATTCAAAATTAAAATTGCTACTTTGAGGAGTTCAGGTGATGGCTCCAGGAGTGATGCATCGTGGCATGTGGATGGTAAAAGCCATCTACACTTTGAAAGTCTTCATATTTCTATTTTCCTATGGTTCTATAGTAAATTTCTTTGTAATCATTTTGTTTTTACTCAAATGTTTAAGAGATATGTGCATCATGTATGCAGCTTTTGTTTGTTTGGTTAGTTCATTGTATGTGCAATGCATACTTTACAGCACAGCATCACAAATGGACAGCAGCAACCCCCTAAAATCCCTTGCTTCCTTAAAATTTTTTATCTACTTTAGTTTGTAGAAAAACCTCATAAAAATATGTGGCACCCCAATAAAAATTATTATTTTAAATTTTTACCTCCTGGATAAAGGCCACCCTAGTGTTCATATCCTCAGAAAATACACTGTTCAAAATAATTAGAGGATAGCAAAACTATATTCTAGCTACAACAAAGCAATTACTGTTATTACATAATATCAACATCCCCACATTAAATTTTATGCCAAACAAGTTACATTTTATCACTAATGCAAATGTTTACTATTGGAGTTCATGAAATAAATGCTTTTGTGATGCAACAGACTTTGCAAGCCGAATAAATGACAAGAAAATCTTTGTTAATTAACAAAGGCATATGACCACTACAAACACTTATGCATATTATACATTTATGTGGTAAGTTTCAAATAAATGAATGAAAGAGCTTCTGGGTTAATATAGCTTCTAGCTTGAAGGTGTGTCATGTTTCCAAGCACCTTCCTACAGCATTTCATATATGTTCAATGAGATTCAAGTCTGGTCCATTCCCACAACACCCTCTTCTTCTAAACAGCTGAGCAAAGTGAGGGTGCACATTATCATTTATTAAAATAAACTTCTAACCAACTGCAACTGCATATGGCAATACTGATCATTATAGGACTGTATCCTTATACTATAAGGCACACATAGTGCTGTGTTCTAACACACAAAAGTCAGTGTGGTTATAGTTACTGATCCCTGCTAAACTGAGTATACCACCACCATCATACACATGCCTTTCCTACATGATATTGGATTGAATGTGATCCTGGACACCCTCCAAATTTGTACATATTTCATATCTGGCTGCAATGTGAATGTCTAAGAGCAAGACATTTGTCCTCTTGTTAAAGCAATCCATATGCTCTTGACACTATTGAAGATAGGCTGTTTTTTGTCAATGTGAATAAGAAATCACTCCAATGGCTATAAAGTATAAAACCTTATGAAACCTGTTTGTAACCTTTTGATGCTGACTTGTCATTCAGTTGCTACTCTGAAATTTGATTCAGCTAGAGATAAACTCTCCAGTTTTTTCAAACTGGTAGTATGAAATAGCAATTGTCTGGCAAGGTTTTTGACAATGGTTTGCTTTATTCAGGCTTCTAGTCAACTGTGATGGTGGTCTGAAAGCAAGTAAGCATTTTACTAATCACACTTCATGAGAATTGTGATAATTCTACAATAAATTTCTAGCCAACCTACTGGCCTCAACATCATGGAAACATTCCAAAGTTTTGCTGGTGTCTTGGCACGTTGCTCAAACTGTTAACTGAAAACATGTTTCCTTCACTTTTGTATGCAACTAAAATATGCATATCGGATCACATGACAGGACAACTGATAATGTTTTGCATAAACATTAGATCAGATATCTCATTGACATTAATAACATTAAAAACATGGATTATCCTTTGAGCATTACTGTAGTAACTCTAATGGTACACTGATAAGAATTACATGTAGTTTTGTGTCTCGACCAAATTAACATAGTATTGTACCTAATGAAATCTTAACTTCACATTTTTGTTTTCAGTTTATTGTTATAACAAGTTCTATAGTAGAGCAAGAGAATTATTTGGTGAAAATAATATGAATCCGGTCCATGTAACAATGTTGAATTTATTTATTTCTTCAATAATGTTCATTTTCATGCAAGTTATAAACCTAAGTTCACAAACAAACTTTTTCCAACATAAACTCTGAAGCTACTATAGGCTTAAAACACTAATAACATTTAATAGAAAGTTCCTTGATTGATAACAAATGCTGACTGACTTACAGTTATCCCTTACCATTCGTGGGCAATTGGTTCTAGAAATTGCTGCAAATGCTAAAACCACAAATACTATTAGTATTAGAGGAATCAAGGGCAGTGGGAGCAGAGAAAGCAGGCAGAAGACTCGGAGAGGTTATATGGGAGGGTCTACACAGAAACACCATGGTTGAACATGGTTTGGGGGTGGACTGCAGCTATACCGCAAATATTCGAAACCCTGAATGACATGGTATAACTGTATCTTACAGAAACACAAACTCTTACTGAATAGCTTTACTAAATCAATCTTGATATTTACACACCAAATACTTGACTAACTTCTTATCTAACACTTCACTGATTACTTGTATTTATACTGATGTATCCTTGTATGTATATCAATCAAAGTTATTAGATTCTTGACATAATCATCATCTTGAACGTTCTACAGAGTCCAGAACTACTTTTATGGACTTGCTTGATCTTAACATCATGTACCTTCTAGCTTGTATCTAAATTAAAACATTGAAAGTATTGCTTACAAAATTCAACTTAAATATCTTAGGGGGTCTACATATGTATCTGAAGTTGGAAAGTGTAAATAAATATTTTAAGATATTTTAAAAAACAACAAGGGTTTAATGAACAAAATTCTAATTCAACCCATCACTTCACAAAACAAATCAAATACTCTCTACAGAGTAAAGTAAAAGGAAAATATGTGACATAAAATACTAGAAAACAATCACACCAATATAGTCATGAGTCTTAATGACAAAACAAACAAACAAACTCACAGTCAAAACTTAAACAGTGCTTGTAGGTACAAGTGCAAAATATACATACGTTAGCCTTTCTTGTTCCCGACGCCGAAGCTGAAAATCTCTCTGAATAACATTTATAATCCTTTCACATTCTCTGTCACTCAAGTGGGAAAAATTAAATTTGCGCCCCATTGTTTCTTAAGACTGTTAAAAACACCAAACTCAACGAAAGATTTCTTAGGTTTTGTCATAAGTGATTAAATTCCAAGGTCTTGAACCACAATGTTTTGATACAGCTAACCTGTAAAAAAAAAGAAATGAACACAGTGAGTAAACTTGATCTCTTGTTTCCTTACTTCATTTGTGAATGAACAGTTCTTTCTGCAGTATAAAAATGTGTATATGTAAACAAGTGTGTGTGTGTATCTATCTCTCTCTCTCTCTCTCTCTATATAAGAATGTCAAACTGCTAATAAAAACAGTTTACTCCATACTATAGTTACACACAATATGGTTACACACACACACACACACTGAATGACTGAAACTACTAAAAATAAACTGCGTATGATATTGATGTATAATGATAACAAACATCAAAACTATGCAATTTAGTAACACTCAAAATGTATAAACAACTTATAATTGGTTCCTAATAATTTTACACATTAACCAGAGGTTGTCTCCTTGAGATAAAGAGTGCAAGAAGTAAGAAAATTAAGTAAATAATTGAAGTTAGTTAGATTTTGTTTTCTTTTTTTTTTTTGCCTAATTTACATATGCACATAAGAATGTCTCATTTTACTTGGATGCAAATACAAAATGTGACAAAAAATGTAAGATTGATTACATTAAGATCTTACTCCTGCTACATTTTCATTTTTTTCAGAAAGTGTATCATGGACTTTTGACATACTTTCTATTAGAAGAACCAAACATTTTCTACATATACATGTATGTAAATCTACAATAAAATTAAACCAATATTATTATACTGTTTGTTACAAATTCTTTATTAGAACATATTGAGAGATGGAGTTTACAGTGTAAATAAATGTCATGATACACTTTTACTGAAACCCTGTCCTTAATATGTTCAGTTTTTGATTATTCCAACCATTCAAGTTAATGTGCCCAAAGATTAATCAATTAACAAATTCTACTAATCACCCATCTCTATAACACAATAATAAAAAATGTGTGCATCTTTGACAATCACAGGTTTTTGTTTGTCAATGCATGAATGAAAAGACAACTTACGATTAAATATTTCAATGTAAATTGACATTAGAAAAATTAAATTAATAAATGAATAACCAAACTACTTAGTTTCTTATATATCAACTTCAGGTGAAACAATTGATCAATCATGTGAGATTAAGATCCAAAAACTGTTTGGAAGACATTTTCCCCTCATGCTAAAGACCTGAAGAATTATTCTGCTTATAATTATGGTAAATACACTTTGTTTTACTGATTTAAAGCTTTAGAACCAATAAGCCAGTAAATTCAATAAGTGTAGAAAAGCAATGCTACAGTTTATTCAAAGATGTTTTTTCCTACCATCTCTATTAAAAATCATTTCAAACATCAAATTACAGGACTTATTTATCAGTACAATTTTGCCACAAAATACCCAGTTCATGGATATCCCATATAAGTAGTTTTTGACATTAAGAACCACAACGAACACAAATCTATTTCCATTTCTACAAGCTTTTGTCTGTTTTGATGGAGGAAAAATATGATCATATACTAATATCCTACATGTAGGTTATCCAAAACATCTACTTAGATTACAAGTATGTACTGACCAATTTGTCTAGATTATCACTACATACTGGTTAATTATCATTAACAAGTGTCTGAATCACACAAACAATTGTTTAAAGAATTTCCAAATACCCCGTATATTGCTAATGAGCCAGCAGCATATTACTTGGATCGTCTTTTGTGTTTTACATGTTGCCCAATCAAAGCATGCAGGCTTATTCATCATCATACTGTGATAACCTTGAACATTGTCATTTTCCATAAAAAGAAAGAAAGCTGAATTAAATAAAGTTTGTGATGACACTAATAATTATTCCAAATGGTCTTTTTCCCAATCAAGCCTAACTACATACGTATACAGGCTTTGATTAGCTAGAAGATGAAAGAGAAAACTATTGACATCTTATGTTGATTTACATGCCAATAACCTTTTACAACCTTTCTTGAGAAACATCAGACCAAAACAAAATATAAAATAAGGTATAATTCACTGTCATAAATTCTCAAGTTAACATTTTCCTTACTTGAATATGTATCTCTGATAGATAATCACCTCTGCACATAACATAGTTTCCTTTCGAGTTTGCACATTTTATTAAAGAGATCTGCAAGCCACAAGCTTTGTGAAAACTCCCACCTAATCTCATGAAATCACAGAAATTTGTGCTACAGCATGATGATGTCATCATGCAGCAGAATTATCCACCAATAGAAATGCATCACACTTTCATGTTCAATGACTCCTTCAACATTCATGCTCATAAATCTTCATACTTAGAAAAGACAACAAAGAAATGTGCACTGGAAAGTGGGGAGGATGGTCAGGAATGTGTGAAGAGGTGGGTATCTGTTGCAAATACACTTTCAGGTAAGAAAAATGTTAACTTCCAAAACAAATACTCCCCTCTTCACATAGAATAGCTAGAATCCTACATTGACATAATGGAGGGACAAGTGCAGACATTACCTAGATAAGCTCCTTTTTGAAAGCATCTGAAGGAAGCCCATGGGGTGTGAAATCTGATGGCAGGGGCTCCTTAGGAGCACACTTATGGGAGAATGCATCTCATGTCATCCAAGGTATAAAATGCACCCATGTATGAGAAAAGAAGAGGCAAACAAGCCATAAATGTGTCGCAGAAATAGGCCATCCAAGTACTTGCATACAAGGTGTCGTAGAGCCACTACATTAGTAAGGTTGGGTCTTGTTCAGACCATACCTTCTGTACCCACTTTCTCTACCATCGGACTCGATGGACCAAATCTAGCTGTTAGAGAAGAGCACTTGTGATAAGTGTCCATGCTCACCTCCTCTACTGTCACTCTCTACAGGCCCTATGCCAGCTGTGGGAGAAGGATAACATATAATATACATTTCAACTTGTCTGTCAGTCTCCATTGGCCAAATGCTTTCTGTTTTCTTGGTTTGATGCAGATTTTGGGAGGCAATACTAGCCACCTAGTGAAATCCTACTGAATGAAAGAGGGATCCTGAAAAGGAAATGGTGCACATTTTACTCAAATATAGTGAGGTGATATAAGAATGGTGACCTGTGGAAGCCAAAAACAATTAGGAAGTAAAACAGTCAGAAGGTATAGAGATGGAAATGGATGTGTAAAGGGAGTACACATGTTTGTCTGGAAAAGATCGTCCAAGGGCCAGTAAAGAAAAGGTAAAAGAGAAGAAAAAGTGACAGACAGAATGTGAACATAAACATCCTGAGATGAACATATCAACAGAGAAGTCAATGAGCCCATCCTGGAAAGGAAGAATGAACAAGGTTCATGAAAAATAGGGATCTCAGGAGAGGGACAACAGAAGATGGGGACCCTTACAGTAAAAGGTCCATGATAAGGTATACAGAACTGTCCAACAGGACACAGAAACTGAGCTGGGTCCAAACACTCTAATTGTACAAAGATGGAAGGAAGGTTGATCAGAGATAAGTACAGTTTACCCTCAAGCAGTCAAAGCCTGAGAAAGATAGGATAGATCCAAGGAAAGGAAAGAAGAAGTGTGGTGGAAGAGGGTGTGAGAAGCATCTAGAGGATAGTCATTGGAACAATTGTTATTGTGAGAAATAAGTAGGAGGAAACAAATCAGCAGAGAAAGATGGTAAAATGGGGCATGCACAAGATTGAGCAAAATCCCAACAAAGTCTCAGTCAGACAAGGGAGCAGGGCGAGGAGGACAGAGGAGAGTGAAGGAGTGGAACAGAATGAACAGAACAGTCTTGGTACATGGAAAAGGATAAAAGCCATGGACATGGCCACCCAACAACCAAGAAGGGCAGGGTCTGAGAATCCTTCAATGAACAGGCTGGTAAGAAAGGAAGAAAGGTGATGCACAGAATTACTATCTGAAAGAAATGAGTGGAGGAAGGACAAATACCAAAAGACCAACCACCGATGGCAATAGACAAATACAAAGAAAGGATGAGAAGAATATAACAATGATAAAGCCACATTAGTAAATAGTCTGGTCTGATGGGCAACTGTGCATGAGAGTGGATGGAAGATAACCCTCAATGAAGAAGGTGTGAGAGTGCAAACCAAGAGGAGGAGTCCAATGAACAATTACATCAAGGCCAAGATGCTTAATAAGGCATCAACAAAAGGGCCCAAGAAAAATAGTATTGTGTGAACCCAAGGTCCAGAAAGATGAGGCATATAGGGGAGTAGGTACAGGGAAAGAGGTAAGACCAGGCTTAATTGAGAAAAATGAGAACCAGAGTCAAAGGAAGAGAAATAGAGGACTGTGAAAGAGGAAGCCCAGAGTAGAGAAGAGTGGAAAGTGTCTAACTAGGACAATTAGGGATGCAGAAGCTATTCCATTGACAAAATAAGGACTGGCCAAGAGAGGTAACTCACCAACAAGAAAGAAGCTGTGCAAATGATGTAAAAAAACACAGAGGTGTATAAATAATGCCTGAACACAAAAATTGGTCCTGAAAAAGGAGCTGCGAGGGTGGTTGGAGCAAGGAAAGACCATGGAAAAGATTGAGTAGAACATGATTAAGTGAACTGCCAGTAGGAGCAGAAAAGGGAACATTCCCAAACCCAACAAAGAGAGAGAGGGTCTAGCACATTGATAGGGAGTGAAGACCTGCTCCCACAAAAAAAAATGTACTTCAATTCAAGAGAGAAGCATCAATGAAGAAGAAGAATGGTTTGAGATGAGGTAAGAAAATACTGGAAGTAGAATGGGCATGGTCCAGTCACCATGACAATGCCCAGAGGAGAAGCTCACAAAAGAGGACCCCCTGGAAAGAAAACCCAAGGTCCGTAAGTCCACTGTAGGAGATACATGAGAGCATGCCCTAAATGAAGGAGGATTTCTAGAAAAGCCAGGGTCCCAAAAAAGGAAAAAAAAAACTACTCATGAAGGGAGAAAACATAAAGTGTAAAACTTGGTGATCAGATAAGACATAATTCTTTGGTAAAGAAGATAGGCTCAACTCAGTTGAGATGAGCGAGGCAGGAAATGTAAAAAAAGTACCCAAGAATGAGTGTGTGAAAGAGAGGATCCAGATCTCAAAACAAGTCCTCCCACAGCCAAGAAGCTACCGTAACAGTAGGGGTTAACAGATATAAACAGTCAAGGAAAAGGAGTGCCAGCCACAGGCTGAGAATATGGCAAGTGAAGACCCCCACAATACCAACAAATAAGAGGAGCTGATGCTGAGGCGAAAAGTAAAGCAAGAAATGGGAAGGTGCAAAAAAGGATGAAAGGGACAGAAAACAAAGTGGACTCACTAAGAGAGAGAAGAAGAAAAGTGTCCAATACATTGACCATGGCCAACTGCAAACTGGGTGAAAAAGACCATAGAGGGGGTCAGGGGGTCAGAGGGAAGAGAAAAGGAAGTGGGAAGAAAGGCAAAGAGAAGATGGGCAAGAAAACACACTAAAGTGGAGAAATGGAAAAGGACTGTCAGCAAAAAGTGAGACCAACAGGAGAAGGAGAAAAAGGAACCTGCAAAATTATACAAGTATGATAGTCACTGGCAAAAAGAGTGAAAAACAAGACTACTGGTAGAGCTAAGATGAGAGAAAGAGGATGGCCTGGAATGCAGAACAGAAGGTGAGAAGGAAACTGATCTAGACAAGGAATGGTATTAAGGGCAAGGTTAAGAATGGGGAAAAACCTGGGAATAGAAAGAGGACAGAAGTAATATATTGTCATACCAGGTTAACAGGTAGAAAAGAAACACCTCAGAAGACATCTGAGAAAAGAAAGAAAGCCACATAAATAATACATACACAAGAAGTGAAAAGGGGTAGAGTAATGAAAAATGTAACCCAAACAAACAAATCCTGACAGCAGGGGAATAAAGTATGGAGGGATAGAGCATAATAAGTGGAACAAGACAAACAGTTAAGGAAATGAACATACACAGAAGCTATCAGAAGTACCACAGAGAAAAGATGAAAAAGAGGGATTACAAAAGGGTAGAAATAAAAAGATGAAAAAGGAATCAGAAAAAGAAAGTGAAGAAAGTCTACAAATCTTGACAAAAGTGGCCATGAACATGTGGGGTCAGGTATTTGCCATGAGAAAGGAGCTATTAAAGAAAGAAAATAGTGTAAATCCTAATAACAATCAAAGAGAAAAAAGATAAACCCAAGAAATATAGGTCATAAAGCAATAAAACAAAAAATAAAGAACACAGGTAAAAAAAAAGAAAATGAACCTACCCGAGAATGAAATCCAGAAAAGGATGAAAAGGTTAAGGTCTTTTAATGAATGGTAGAATACTATCTAAGGCAAAGTAGGTGAAGGGCATAGTCTAACAGATCATTCCTGATTGCGGAGAAAAAAAATTTGGCCGAGGAGACGTGAGAAGGAGGCTGGTTAAGCATGTGGTAATCCACAACACACTGAACAATTGCTGCTACAAGCTTGACAATTAACAGGGCTCCAAAAGCCACAGCAGAAATAAGGCCTAAGTGTAAATAACATCCCACACTTATAACTAATTAAAATCACAGTCATTAGAAAAGTCATTATAAAATATTAAAGCTTTTGAAACAAAACCTAAAGAAAATGAAAATCAAGATTTTCTTATCAATACAAATCTCATTAAATTTAACACAGATGAGGAATTTAAACACATCTGAACAAAAAACGTTGAGGAAAAGAAATTATGATTTGCGAGTACCAATGTAGAGTAATTCCCTGGGCATGGAGGTGTGTCATACTCCTATTGATGGAGGGTTCTGCTACATAACGACATCACGATGCAGAGGCACAAATTCACATGGTCTCAAGTGAGATTAGGTGGAAGTTCTAAGAAGACTGGTGACTTGAAAATATCTTTGGCAAAATGAGCAAATTCAAGAGGAAAGAAGCTATTGTGTATGAAGATGAGTATTCGTTTTAGAAATAATGTGAGCTATGCACACTCAGTACACACCTCCAATGACAAACACTCACAAGACAGCTCCAGTGAGTTGCCACCCATCAAAGCCAATGGAAATTTTAATAACAGTTAGCTGTCAAACCACAAGAGGTGTATTTGAGAAACAACTTGAAACTTATGAACATGCTCAACTGAGAACTCTACTAACGATAGCATTTCATTTCCTCCATAGAATATCAACTGATCTCTAATAGCCAATAATGGAAACTGATGAAATATGACAATGGAGACAAAGTGATACAGGTTCAATATTGTGTAGTATGCTGACAAAAAATAAGGACTATTAAGTTTTGTACAGAGCACAATCGTAAATGGAAGGTGTGCCAGCTTTGAAAGACTTTACAACTTCTTAAAAGAAAACAAATCCTCATCCTGCCATAAAGAGTTACTGATGGAGATAAATGTACACTTAAAAAAAGGTGCTAGGAAGATTCAAAGAACAGTTTAAAAGGGATAAAATAATAATTACTGTACAAATAAGCTTGGAAAAATAGGTAAACTACCATAAGTTCTGAAGCACATATACAATACAACCTATCTAAATAATTCTCTAACTTTATGTTTTCACAAAGACTAAGGTCAGGAGCAATAAAATTAGCTAAACCAACTAAATAAACTTAAAAAAAATTACAATAATATAGCAGATGTCTACAAATTTCAGAATAGGTCCAATGGAAATGACCATAAAGACATTTAAGAAAACTATATAATGAATTATAAAAGCCAGTTTCTGTCATTAACATGAAAATAAAAACTTTTTCCAAATTCTTGAAAGCAGAAAACTTCAACAATAAAATTATGCCTTTTTCAAACTTTGTCAGTTCAGAATTTCTATTTAGACAACATTTTTTTTTCATCTGCTAAATGTTATTAAGAAACAGTTTAATATATTGACATAATTAGTGAATACATTACCCTAGATCTTTTACAAGCTACAAAATCTTCAAAATTTATTGATTTAAATTTGTTACATTAAATTTACCTAAAAATTGTATGTATTGTATATCTTAAGAGTTACACCACAGTTCTTCAAAAATACAATAATTCAACTGCTAAAGTAAATATACCTTACTCTGCGTATGTGTACAGCAGCATTACTCAATATCTTACAGATGTATACTCCAACTGTGAAAGGACCATCTGGATTCCATCTGCTAGGTACTTTTAGATAAGACAGCTATATACATTACTGTCTTCATGTACATGTTGTATGTACATGTAAATTGTATACTTCAAAAAGACAATATGGTACTTATATCACAAATCTGGGGCAACCTAAATAGAATGCACATAACTCGTCCATTCATGATTGCCCAAAATAGCAAAAATAGACAATCAAGTAAAAAATTAATTAAAAATTGGAAATCAAGACACAAAATAGCATTCCCACTATTTTTTTGAAAACAACCAAGTAAATTAATTTTGCAAACATAATGTTTATACACAAAACCTCATGTAGCATACCTAACTCGACAAATATACATGCACTATATACTATTTGATCAGTTTCATAATCCCCTGTTTGTTATCAGGTAAAATACCAAATTTCAATAGAACTTGTATTTAGAAACATTTACAATAAGTAATTTAACAAATGACTATCTTCTTTAATGCCAAAAATCATTTACATTTTTCTCTTACAGCTAATTTTTAGTTGGCCTGAATCTGAGATTATTGCATTCACTGCAAATTATAAAAAGAAATATATAAACATAGTACGTTATACATGTACCATTTACATACAGAAACATTTATATAATTCTCCTATCCACTAATTAGGTTACTAAAATGGCATAATAGTGCTGCATGCTTTGCAAGACAAAGTTGGCCAAGATATCAAAACATTATTGTACAAATATATTTATACAAATATCAATCTTTTTATTCCAATGCATGAGAAATAACCAGTGAAATGTACTCTCAACTGAGCTTTCTTAGTATGCTATTTCTAATGACATCTGCAAAATAAATATAAATTCCAAAAATATGAGCTAGGCCTACATCACAAGTAAATAAACATTATAAAAAAAAGTACAAGTAGTAACAAAAACTATTATAAGGGATGGGCAAAAAGTTAATGCTCTACAACAGCATTCCTTAAAATGTGGGGCTTGCTCTCCCTAGGGGGACCCAAAACAGCCTAAATGGGGACACAAATAGGATGGGAGAGAAAGTAATGTCAAAAAAAAACTAATATATATATATATATATATGTGTGTGTGTGTGTCTGTGTGTTTGTATTGTCAGGAAGTAAATGAGAATGAGATTGTGATAACCTACTCATGTGGGCAGATAAGTGCCAAGGAATAGCAACGACATTGCTCCGGCAAACAACAAATGAGCTGTGTGTGTGAGGCCCTCACCTTCCACAATTGTAAGTTAGCATAGCAGTATGAGAAAAATGGTATGTTTTCTATTTATACTAATGTATTATTTATATATATCTACTGTTAGTAGACTGTGTGATCCAATTACCTTGCTGCTTGGGGCCACATACTTGTGAAGACTGGCAATGCTAACATTAGGCTACAAACAACTATGACTGAATGATGCAAGTTCTAAACCATTCTTTACAAAAAACAGCCAAGAAAACAACTACACTGCATGTAAACAACATAAATGTACTTACAATGTACTTTGTATGCTTTTTGAAAATTTTGGTATAGCATTTTCCAGGTTGTTCTAGATGTATAAACAATGGATTCTCATTTCCATTAATAAATCTAGTTACACTTACAAAAGAATTCCCATTTGATAACGGAAGCAACAATATTAGATTCTATGATTGTTTTCTACCAATAAAACCTGTTAGGTACAATATTTTCAAATGAAACATTAAGCTTTCATCTAATTAAAAAAAAGCACACTCTCTATGTATAATAGAAATATTTGTTTTCTAAAATAACTAGCTTAAAAAATCATTAGCAAGATATTGTGAAGTTCATTTCTTTTTTGACTTTAGTTAATAGGAATTATTTTGTTGAAATCGCAGTATGTCTGAAGTTTATTCTTCTAAAAGATCAAGTTCATGTACTTTTTTTGACTGGACCTTGTACATAAAGTACATGTATACCAACAAGCTACACAGCATACAAACCACAAACTGTTTCATTCAAAACAGTATGAAAATATTTGTGCTCATTTAACATGACTATACACTCAAAAGATAGCAAACAATAAGAAAGATATATTTTTCTTTGCAATATACAAAATAAAAAACATTACATCAACAACACCAGCAGTAAAGCTAAAACCTGATGAAAACATGCAGGTAATTCTGGTGCTAATTAAGACTTTCCATTATATATTTTCATTAATTAAAATTTAAAAATACATGCAAACAAAAAAATTATACATGAAAAGTATACTAAAATTTATGCATTCATCAAGATTTACATTAAAGAAAAAAGTTTCAAACCTGACATATTTAACAATATATTGACCTTTTCCCCAACCCAGGTATGTGAAACTATGCATCTCCTCTGCACTTGCTAGCTAATAATTTTTTCATGAGACTGGTTCAGAAGGTAAATGCTTCAATAAACACTCAAAATTTCAGTACCTTAAAGAACATTAATTCTTTTTTTCTGACTTTTTATCATTGTTGTTGTCAGGATGATACAAACACCTGAAGTGTAATGTACAAGCACAGGCAAATATTTGATATAATGACCTCCACAACTTAACATAATACAGCATACTGTATGTAATTACATGAGACGTGTTCAGTTCTTGTAGCAATGAACTTGTCTGGCCAGTTTTGAAACTGGTCGAGTGGGTTTGTTGTTCTGTTCCTAAGTTTAGCTCAACAGCAAAAAAAAAGGAAAATAATTGTGTATTCCCCACAATACAGTAAACTTTACTTGTTATGATCATCGTTACACTTATCAAGTTTAATTTGATATAGGTCAGATACCGCACTATATTAAATCTATGTCAAGAGCCCTGGTGGCACTGTACCCAAATTTACAAATGCTTCTGGTGTCAAGAGCAACAGAAATTACATATATATATGATTAAGGAGGCCAAGATCATCATACTTATACAGTATTAAACACAGTCACATTTAATTTGTGCATAACTTTGTGTATGTGTGCCACTGGTATGAGGGTAGAATGTAGTTTAATAACATGGAAGTTGAGTGTTGTTTAACATTATTCAATACTAATGCTGTTTTATACATATATATATATCTGAATTACTCATGCAGTTATTTTTAACTGTTTATGTACACAGATTTAACACTTACAGAGTATGACAGTAGTATAAATTTATTAGATCTGCACTCCCATTTTTGATGCATATTTTTAGTTAAAAGTGACTACATAGAAAATACCTTCGAATGCAAAAGATAATACTATTCACGGGTAAGTTTGATTAAAATGTACATTCTATTTTTATGTTTGTTTGTTTTTTAAACTATAAACATATATATGTAAAAAATATAAATGAATTACAAAAATCTGTTATTCATTGAATTTTCAAAGACTAAATATTCACCATACTGTTAAAAAAAATGTTTTTTAAATACATTTTGCATTGTTTTACTAGCATGAGAACATTAAAACTGCTAATGAACCACATCAAAATGATACTGCAAAATGATACAATGTTATGCACTATGTAGCATGAAAAATGCACTTACATATAAATATGAAAAATTATAAAAGCATTCCAACTTGTAAACAAGAAAACTCAATAAAATGTCTTTTAAGTGATCTTCCATATACAGGAAGCCCGGCCTCTTCTGGCAAGGAATTGATTTGATATCAATACTGTAATATCTAATCTTACAAATCAGCAAATTCAACTTATATAATCTAACCGGTAGCTACTCCAGTTTGGTGTATTATAGCCCCACTAACTACCAAAAAAAAGTGCAAAGTTAATAACCAGCTCATAATTACCTCTACCACCAAAGGTGGACAGAGATTATGTTTTCACCCGTGTGTGTATGTGTTTGTCAGCAAGATTCTTGAAAACAGCTACATGGATTTGGACAAAAATTGGTATAAATTTGGACTATGACCCAACTTAGAAGTGATTAGTTTATGGAGGGTCGAGATCAAAGGTCACAACAGAGTCACGAAGATTTAAAAAATCCCTATCTATTATCATGGGGACTGATTTTTCAAACTATTTTTGCTCTATAAATAACTCAGTCAAAAATGATTGGATTTTGAAGAAACTTGGTGGACATATGTAGAATATTATTCCTCATTGTTCTGCCACAAATAGTCCATATCCATTGAGAACGATGGACATACGGACACATTTTTGTATTTTTTGACAGCTGGATATGATCAAAGCTGCATGGTGGAGGTATGTGCTCCATTGAGTTCCTCTATACTTAATTGTAAATTGGCAAAGAACAAAAACAATTTAAGAAAAACAAAACAGTAAGTGAGTACTTTAAAGTACATTCAAGAATTTCAAAAAAGTATAATTTTTTTAAACTCTAGGTCAAATACTTCTTCACATAAGTCATCAGAATACTTTTAATCTCAAACACTTTTAACAGATACACATTAAAAGTTCAACCATAACATTAAATTCAGTTATAAAATTTACATATAAAAGAGAGTTGTTATTGATAATAAAGAAATGAGGTTTGATTTGATTCCTCTTTATTGGCTTATAGAACATCAGTAATATACTAACAATTATTGTAACAACCAAGCTTGTCAACACTAAGCTTATAAATTAATTGCAAGATGCAATGTACAAGTACATTAGATCACAACAGTAAGAAATCTGCTCTGAATCCAGGATAGTCAACTTAAACTAGTGTTTTGAGGTTAACACACCATCAAATAAATTACTAAGGCTCAAGTCTCATATATACGATATCTCACCTGACTATTACCACAGTGAGCATGTCAAAAACACAGGACAAACAAACAGAAGATTGGGTGGATGCAGTTTATAATTTATATCATGCAGACTGATTTAGCCTATATTTATACAATTATGCTTTAGGCCTGTGAACCTAATATCTGCACAGCTTCTTCCATGCCTGTTATAATTTCATTAAATGGTGGACCTATAGTAATATATTAATTGCTGAATACCATTGCAGAATGATAGAATTTGCAAAACCATTTTGTTTAACATCTCTCTTTCTCTCTTGCATGTTGTTTGTTTTGAGAAAACATTTTAATTATAAAGAACACATGGCCTTTTTAATTACCTACACTTATGTACGATGTTTAGTGCAAACTTACCTAAATACATTACTTATGAAACACATACAATAAACAGGAACTGTGGGAAAGATACATTTAAATTTTAAAAATTTAATTTAAAATTACACTCATGTACTGCAGTACACATACAAAAATGTTTGCTTTGAGAACATGTAAGCCTCTGGTCTACATTACCTGTTATTCCTGAGTCAGCCACTCATGTGAAGCTTATCTATAGAGATAAACTGCTCTAATCCTTTTCTCAAATACTTTGTACTTTACTCAGTAAAATGGCTCCTCACTACTACACAAAGGACTAAAATTAATACTGTCTGCTAAACATTATGAATATAGTTTTCAATATAAATCTTCAAAAGATTTTCATACTGTTATTAAATGGATCCAAAAAGGCTGTGGATTTGTCAACCTTTCATCTTTCTAATGTCTATTTACATGTTGTTATGGTTTGAATAAGCATATTGTTTTAATTTACTTTTTGTCTGAGTTAATATACATCACTGCTTAACAAAACAAATATAATAATAAATCTTTGAAAGAAAACAAACAGGTAACAAAAGACCATTTAACCCATAAGCATCCCTATCACCCTTGACAAGTATTAATATAGAAATTTGAATTTTTTTTTTTAAGTACAGACCTTCACATTGTTACACATGTATTTCCTCTCTAAGAAAATGTTCAAAAATGTAACTAAAAGTACATACAGTCACGAAGGAAATCACTCCAGAAGTTTATAACATAAATAATAAAAAATCAATCAAAGTCTGCGTCTAGGCTTCCAAAACTGAAACCACTTTATCCTGAATATTTAGTACCTTCCATTTCACCATTGAAACAAAGCATGCTCAGAAAGACTATCCAAACATCTAAACTATGGTCTCCACTAATTATTTCATGCTTTTGAAAAAACAAATCCAAAGAGGTCTCTCCCTGTAACTTAAACCTAGTACAAGTTTCATAACCTGTCTCTATATTTTAACACACTGATGTATTGTGGGGGATTAAAACTGCACACATTACTCAAAATGAACTCTCATTAGTTCCATAGAATAACTTTTTGTTCTTACATTTAAAATTTATGTATATATAAAAAAGTACATGAAACCAAGTATTTTTGCTCTTTTCACCCTAGCCAAACACTCAACACAGGATTATGGGCTTATCAACAATGACAAATAAATCTCTTTCTCTTTCTTTTTTTCCACTAGTCAATGTTCACCTCACATAAGAAAGATTATTTCCAAACTACCATAGCCCAAATGTATAAATTTATGTTCTCAATATTAAAACTCATTTTCCAAGGTCTGGCTTATTCATTAATCCTCACATTAATGACTTGTTTTTATATTGTTTACTAACAATTGGATCCATATACCAGAGCTGGATGGTTACTGATATTTCCTAATAAATTACATTCGGTCAGTTGATTATTATGATGTTTCCCAAACCATGGTACAAACACACAATAAAAAGTTAGGTTGCCTTTCCTCTAGTCAGCAGTTCAAAAACATTGGTATCAACAGTTAAACATTAGTGACAGTTGGGTTGCATTCCCTCTAGTCAGCAGTTCAAAAAAGTTGGTGTCAACAGTTAAATATTAGTGACAGTGGCTGATAGCCTTAGCAGCTTTGCCATAACAAACACAGGGTGAACAACTTTGGTGGAGGTATTTCCATTACTGTGATAGTTGGAATAATCAATAATTGTAATAACTGGAAACACTAATTTTAATTAGTTGATTATTTTCATGACAATCAATATAACTAGAATCTTGATTAATCAATTGTTGGAATAATCAAAAACACTAATAATCAGAAACACTAATTTTGGTTGTTTAGTTTATATGACATTAAGAGATGTAATTGCTATTCACAGTAATTAATTATAATACCAAGCTCTATCACATATTGCAGCATAGTGTGTAATTTTATGGTTTTCAATAATTTTATCGTTATAACATTCAGAGTAAAGAACTGGAAAAAAATAATAATAAGTGAAACTATTCATTTTCAATGTAAAATACAAAGGGATTGATTTCAATATTGATGATATTTTTTCATGTAACACATATACTATTAGAGCCCCTGTAGCCAAGTCATGGACCCACAAGCAATATGATACATAAATAGTATAGGGAAATGTGTTCATGATGGTGTCCATATTGGTAATATTACAGTTAAACCCTCAAGGTCCTTTTCAATAAGAGAAACTTTCTCACAGAATCAGCTCTCCTTAGTATCTTACTAGTATCAGTGAGTTTGGAAATATTACTCTCCAAATGTCCACAACATTATCTTAAACAACAAAACTTGCACAGGGTCCCCACTCGCCTCATTCTCCCAAAGTGAAAAAAATTAACATTTTATCCTCACTCCTTGCTTACTTCCACTAAGCCAATTTTGTGTCTATTATTTTACTTCTCCACCAGTTCCAACTTGTTAAACTATCTAGCAAAAGCTATCAGACAGCTACGACAGACATCATCAACTGGTGTACCCTTACCCATGTGACTGGAAAAATCCAAAAATTGAAAACACAAGAAATCTCTGCTGAGAATCATTAATTAAATGTTAAGACTCAAATTATTTTCCATGTGATTTTATGACAATAGAATCTAACATCTTGAAAGTCAAACATAACATTTGTTGCCCTCATAACCAATCAATAATTATTCAATGTAAAATCCATGGATTTTTTAATTCATTTCAATCTGACCTATTCAGCAATGTTCCAACCACAGAAACCATACAGATTATTATACTATAGTTCAAACAGACGGCAAATTTCCTACTCAAACTAGCATTCTAAAATTATCTACTATTTATACCAAAATCCAAACTGACAGTCTGGCTTTAGGATCACCACTATCACTAATCCTAACTTAACTGTATAAGATAACTTTTGAAAAAATTTTTTACGAACACTGATAAAAATCACCCCCTTTCTACAAGAAATACATCTACTAGCACTATGGAAAAACTGTCAAATCTTTACGAAATCATCTTGACTCAAATAACAAAATCAAGTTTACCATGGAAGTGAGGAAAAAATTTGTTTTCCTTTCTTCAATATCTTGACCAACAGATGAGAAATGTTATGCACCACTGTTTACACACATATACCTTATGTCCCTCCAACCACATGCCATAAGATGGGAGGTTATACATGTACAGTAGTTCCAAAGAAGATAAAAACATCTGTAATACTAACAACTAAAACATTTAATGCTAACACACCCTAAAAGTATTCTAACAAAATGCCTTACCCAATAGTTTCACTATAACATATATAACAAATACAGATAAACTTTTGAAACTAAAAATAAACAAACAATCACTACTATATACCTTTCTTACATCCTTAACCATACTGAGAAGCTGAACTTATAGCCATTAGCCAATAAGTATAACCTTTTTGCTGTATTGTGCCATACAGCATAACTGTTTGTATATGTGTGGTATATAAATATACCATGCATTTCTACCTCCTTGTATTAATATAATATTTATTCTGAAGTTGTCAATTATTTCTGATAATATACAGTTTTCACATAACACATGATCAAGAAAGTCATTAAGTTGATGTCATTCTAGCCACCTTTGTTCCTTGTCATTATATTGAGGTCACACCTGTTCTGTCCGTGGGAGACATGGCTGAAATGCTGCTCATTGTATAAGAATGTAGACAGCAGTGACTTGTAATAGTACTTCAGGTGGTATTTTGAGGTTATGGCCTCCTCAATGCTTAGAGACTCGGTACGAGTTTGAAAAAAAAAATGTCTTGTTTAACCTCCTGTCATTAAACAGACCTATCCCACTGCTCTACTATTAACTCAGTTTCACCTGAATATACTACACATGCATGCATTTTGCAATGCAATCTAGACTATATACTAACTTTCCCTATACCCCTGCACAAATGTATTTGGTTTGACTAAGCATATAAATCTCAAAAGATTCTCCTAGTTTTCTAATGATTATATTACATGTTGTATAGATCACATGACAAATCCATGTGACCACAACACATCTTCAGCAGAATAACATGCTTTCACAAGAGTTTTAAGATGAATCCTGGGACTTCTCCGACATTCACTGCTTTACTTGCCCATGTATATTGCTGTTTAGCCATGATAAACAATAACAAGAAGGAACCCTCAATAGCTGTGGCACTTGAAATTCTTTTAGGCAGGATTAGGGTAAATTAATCTAGAAGACCTTCGGCATGGTCAAATACATCAATCGAAAGTGTTTGCCCTCCTGAGTCTAAAACGGTAATTAGATTTCAAATTGGTCAAGCTATGAGTTAAAAGTTTATACTTGAAAAACTCAAAGCCATTCTTTGAGCTACTATGACGTGACTAGAACAGGATCAAGTATGATCTCATTTGTACAAATATCAAAGCAGTAAATGTTAGAGAAGCCCCAGATTGATCCCAAATAAGTTTTGAATACTAGATTCCTGTAAAGTTACACTACATGAACAGATATGAAGATGAACAAGTTACATAACTGAGAACAATAGGCTTAAACAATTTTAGTGCTACTAAAAATGAATGAGTATGACATCACAAAATAAAGGATTTCACTGTGAAATCATAAACAACCTATTTTAATAGCTGTAAAACTATGAAGAATGAACCACAACATTACAACAAAATATTATTTTGTACAAGGAATAAACACTGCTGTCACAATGAAGAAGGTTAATCTGAACATCTGATGATGTATTCAATCTTAGTAACTAATAATTCATATGTACCCCAAAACAATGTATACAGTCCTATGCCAAATATTTAAATATATATGTATCTTTCTTTACAGTACACTGCACTATTCATTGAAATCACATACACAATACAGGTATGCATGCACATTTACATACAAGTTTTGTCAAATCACTTAACGTTGGCAAAATTTCATCAGGACTCATGGATATATTTATGCTCACTTTGATCTGCTTTAACAGTTATCAAACTTCATTAATTCAAGTATTTCAGTTACATCCCACCTCATCCATTAATGTACACAGTTCTTCTACATGCTGTAAATAAATGTTTGTCATGGTTGTTTTTAAACATAGAATAACTTAAAATCTTCCGAGTTAATTTTCTAGCAATGACAATGGAGTAATTCAAATGCCAGAAGTGTTTAAAATTTAGAATAACAAATTTAATGTTGAACTGAAACCATCCAATCACTAAATTAATTAACAAGTAACTGGGAAGATTTAAACAAATATTTAAAATGTTATAATTTATATGCTACAAACTGATGATTTCAAAAACTCCATATAATTTGATAAAATTCTGTTGATTTAGAAACACCACTGTTTAGCATTCTTAGAATTTCAAAACATTTATTCAATTTTAAAGAACAAAAGTACAAAGTTCTTGTTGAGCATTATGTACCAAAAAAGGAGCAAAATTTAATGATTATCTGACCATTATACACTCACATTAATTCAGTTTTACACAGGTAGCAGTACATGTTCAATTGCATTCATTTCCTGTGTAGTAGCAGTAAAATAACAGGTTTTAAGTTATGCGTGGTATATGGTAAAAAAAATACAAGTAACACTATAAATCCATGTATTTCAAAAACAAAATGTCATATTTGACATATATATCTATGAATATATTGTTAGAAATAAGAAAAAATCATAAATTACGTACTACTTTAAAAACCAAAAATAAAGTTATAACATGTTTATACATAATGAATGAAAATTAAAATGAAAGTCAAAACTAAATAAGCCATACTTATTACTTAAAATGTTGTAGCATGTCTTTTTTCATATACTGACTGATATCAACTATAGGAATGAGGAACAGGAAGACAAGTAGCTTTAGTGTCATTGACATTTCCAATGTTATATGTGCAACTAACAGGTCAGTCATGACCCCACATTGAATAAACTTAATGACATATGGGTGTCATTATAATTACTATACTTAAAAGTGGTGGTTTAAAAAAATAAAAGTATATTACAAATGATGTACACCATAATGGTCATGCATTGTTAAGTTTCAGTAATGCAGCCTGTTATGAGAGGTCATAATTAGATATTTTTCTTGCAGCATTGTAAAATGTAATATACACTGCTAAAACAAATTAACTGAGTATCTTATAGAGGTAACTTCTTACAACACTGCAACTGTATATTTAGCTAGGCAAACCAGGAGAGATGTTTAACAAACAAATAGTTTTCAAAGTTAAAACAGTTATAACAACTACCTACCATTTTGTTTCCAGCACTATGCCATATTTAACAAACACTTCAACTATCTTGCATTCTTAAGTAAACCAAATGTACTTCTGCAGGGTCCAAAAAGTGTTCTGTTTCAAGAGGGAATAAAACCAGAATTAAGAGTAACAAATATTTTTATTTATTGCTTTTGAAGTTCATATGTTATGCTGTGTTGTATCCTACAGAATGCATAATTCTTCACATGTTTCATGGCACGCACACATTTTACTGACATCATGACAATACAAATTGCAACATTAAGCATCCCTTATGTGATGTAATTTTAGTGTATACTGACTGACCAGCATTAAACACCCTACTGTATAGTAGTGTGAATGGTTAAAACAGGTGATCCTGAAAGGGTGGATCCCCCCAAACAGCCTTTGCCCCCCCCCCTTGGGGATATAATACAACATTAGCTCTTCATCTTAAATGTACAAACTGTCCAATCTGTTTTATTTCTGTGGACCAATTTCCTTACTGAGAATGAGTACCCAACAAACTGTTCTAATTACTTTACACAAATAGACATTCAACAATGAACCCTATCACCCAATTACAAATATATTAAACTAAAGACTGAATAAATAATGATTTTACATTTACCTAAAGTATACCTCTAAAACTAACCTTCAATTTACTGGCTTTTAATACAATTCTTTACCAATAGGGGTCCACATATTGCATCATACTGATGTATTTTTTTTTGCTTGTTGTAACACTCAGCGTAAAGAACTGATAAAAAAAAATTGGGTGATATCATACATTTTCTATGTAAAAATTCCCCAATATATAGTGTGATTAACTGCAATATTGATGGTATTTTTGCTTCAACTTTCTTAGTGTGACTCATGACCATGTAACCAACAAAATCATATACCCAACTGAAAGTTGATGCCTAAAAAGTTTTGAAAAATGTGTGTTAGCTGATCAACAAGACATGCTGTTTGAACAAAGCTACCAAAATTGATGAGCATGGGAAGCAAGTACAAGTTCCATATGACGAAGAACTTTTCAAAATATAATTGTGATGGTTTTTTACAATATTCAGTTTTTATACCCATTAAATATTATAAAATCACTATTTCTAAAACTACAATGTAGAAAAAAAAACTTTTAGCTACCTGTGTCAATAATATTAGGATAATGTATGAGAAAACAATAGAAGTATATAACTACTACATTTTTACAAAGATAGCTCACAAAAATGACATTTTATGACAGTAACCTCATTCAACTTCAATCTTATGAAATGATGATACATTATAGGAAAATTTACATTTTACAAGGATGTCTATTTAACTCTTTCAACATGGACTCAGTCCCTGGGACCGACCTCATAAACATTTTGTGCTTGTTATAGATTTCATGTTATAACTTTTAAATTAGTAAGCAAATGATAATGAAATTTGGCAGTTTATCAGTAAACATTACAATGCTTTCATATGCAAAATATCTAATTTTGTTATTAAGTCTTAAAGGTTTGTAAAGCAATATTTCTCTCATGCCTTTTTTTCTTTTCACATCTTGCCTATCATGCAAAGTAATTTTAATTTTAAGATTAAAAATACTTTTATGCATCAGAAAATTTTGAAATTTCACATGCGAAATCTTTATAATGTCCGTATAGTTATCAAACATTTCTTACGAAAAACTTTATATTTTATCTGTTATTTTCAGTAATTAATCTCTGTACGGGATTGGTAATTTCACCAATCTCGCAACCACCATAAAAATTTAGGAAATAAACATAAATTATGCCTCTTTCATTCAAGAATGAACACAAGTTATAACACGAAAACATAAATGTTTAGATGAAATAGCTTAAATCTCATAACATTATATATTTATATATATTTATTATTTTTATTATATTGATCTTTCACCCATACCTAGCTAACAATACAGAACTTACAACAATGTGTCTCACGTGCACTCATGTTACCATATCAAATAATATAAAGGTGACCTATGGTCTGTACAAAGTAACTTGTCTTGGCTGTGTTTTAGTCGACATTTAGTCACATTTCAAATATTATACATAATATATGTATATAGATTATTGCTATTTTTGAAATAAGTTCTTAAAGTTATTTTTCCTAAAACATAGAACAGTAACTGAAGAAGTAAAGCAAACAATTATTTATTCTCGTTACGCCCTTTGTACTCAGTTGCTGCTTGACGTAGGTTGCTAAGCCTTTAAAAATTTTGCACATGGAGGATAAGAAACAAAATATGTTTTTTAGGTTTTATATATACTTTTGAATAACTAAAAAATCATAAATTACTACATCAATATGATAGAATTCTACTATAATTTATCAAACTTAGTAACTAAGCTGTATTTGGGTCTAAAAAACTATGAAATTTTGAGCAGACTAGAGACACAACCTACCACATTGAAATCTCGGTTCAAAAGAAAGAAATGGTACATTAGAAAGGCTGAGAAAACCACTAGAGGAACATTCTGAGCTTCCAATTGGTTATTCATGTCATATATAGAAGTAAGTGTATATAAGTAAGCATTTCCAAAAATGGAAAGAGGCGAGTGTGGTGCCACTGTGTTTCATTTATTACGTAAGCAATATCTTAGCAAATAGAAAAGATAATACCTTCTTATTTTATACTCTAGCTTGTCAATATCTGTAAGTTGAGTTTCTAATTCATATGAAACTACAGACTTAGTAATTTGACTTCACAAACATCTAATTTGAGCCAGTGCTGCATTCAACATACCACATGACACAAAAATTGATGTTTATCTGTGTTTTTTAATATTTACTTTTAAATTAACAAATTGAGTAATGTATAGTTCTAAAATTTGAATTATAATCTACAGTTTGATACCAAACTTACTGACATAAATTCATGAAATAGTCGTTCAATAAAATTTTGAATGAGTTAATAAACAAAACCTGTGACCCATCTCGAAAGGGTTAAATATTGGAGTAAACAGTTCATAAAACATATTTACTTTTTTTTCCATCAAGTCAGTCATATTGTGGATAACTTTCAATATTTTACACCATAGTGAACATTAGCTCATCTTAAATCTATCAGTTCATATACGTCTTGGTACATCCTCAAAGTATTTACCTTATCCCAAAAGATAAATGTTTGTTTGTTAACACTGTATGCATAGTACATTAATCATGCTGTTTTATATATGATAATTATATTTATTACCTCATAAAATAAGTTTCATGCTGTTGTAACAAGAGTAGTAACCTGCAAGTCTGACTTTTAGAAGACAAAAATGAGCTCAAATTATGATTTTAAACATAGTGATTAAGATACTGTGTCACAATACAGGTGTATTAACTGGACTTGTAAAATATTTGAGGTTTAATATATTGTTCTAGTGAAAGAACCATTTACAGCAAAGTATTATTTGACCCAAAAAATGTATAAAAAAATTCCATGGAGAAACTTTTGTTAATGACACTTCTACATAAGTATTTAAATACTAATGATTGACTTGTTATGCATAAATGAAAAAAAAATCAGGTTTTACAACTGAGAATAATTAAATGAAGGTTAATCCTAGATTATAAAACCTATTTCATATGTAATTAAACAAACTTACACAATTGCTCATAAATCTGCAGTGTACCTAGGGAAACTTGTGCAATCAATCTCAAGTTACAACAGATCAGGATCTTGAAAAGTCCTGCAGTGTACTCAGATAAAGTTAAACAATCAATCTCAAGTTATAACAGGTCAGGATCTTGAAATTGATTGTACAAGTTTCCCTTGGTACACTGCAGGTTTTCTGTTATGACCTGAGTCATGGTCTTGAGAAACCTGCAGTGTACCTAGGTAAACTTACACAATCAATCTCAAGTTATAACAAGTCAGGGTCTTCATAAACCTACAGTATGAGTAAGCAAATATATAATCAGTCTTCACAGCAGATCAGAGCCTTGAGAAATATGCACTGTACTGGGATTGAACACAGGACCCTTGGTTCATAATAGCGTCCTAAGAAATTCTGCAACTGAGCTATTAAGATTCAAGCCCAAAGTATACACCTTTCATAGAATATCAGGAAATCCAAAGATTTAGTTTGTGTTTATACTCTAGAACCAAGAGTTGTGGAAAGCAATCTGCCCTTAGATCACTGCATATCTCCACACTAATATAAAAAGATTCATGTATCCAGCAATTTCATCTCCTACAACTCAGTTAACGTTCTACTATAATACAACTTAGTCATCAATTAATGCAAAATACTGCTTCTATGTTTCATTATATTAACTTACAATCCTATTAATTTCATAGGATATCAGAAACTCCAAAAATTTAGTTTTTGTATATATTTTACAATCTTCAGTTATGGAAAGCAATCTGCCCTGATCAAAGGTTTAATCCTGAACCTCAAGTGACACTAATGTATTGATACAGGTGACCTAGGGCTTCAAGCACTAAATAACAGCACTCTGTCTGGATTATAACAAGGTGCATTACTGTACGTTAGTTATGAGAGTAACAATTACTCATTCTTAAAAGAAAAGAAAAAAGTTCAGAAATAAATTATTGTAGCAAAGTGATAAATTTCAAACTATAGTAACTGTATGTTTAACATAAAAGTAAGAAAATATGTTTCATGGTTAACATATAAAGACATTGAGTACATTATACTTAAATGATTTTGAAACCTCGCTACATTGTTACAGTATGTCACCATATCCAAGTGTGCTCTAGCTGATAACTTTGCATCTTGACAACAGCCCTATAGCACAGTTTCCACTGCAAAAGGCTTTGTTGTAAGGGTGTTATATCTAAAAAACACCATTCCTCCTTGGTTGCTTTACATAATCAATCTAGAGTATAAGGATGGTGCTTTCTCAGTGCCTTGTTTCAACAGTATGATTGTACAGAAATTATAGGCAACTTGGCAGGTATGACTTCATGTGGAATAACATGAAAACCCATTTCATTCATCAGCTGCTTAAGGTATGCAACTATTGAAGAAAAGTTATGACTGGAAGTGTTGTCTTGTTGAACCAATACCCTGTTGGCCTCATTTACAGATGAAGATCCTTCTTGTTTATGTTGCATAATGTTGCCTGAAACACATGGATGGGGTTTGCCACTGATCTTTGTGGATTCTCATCAGTTATAAGAAGCCACACTCTGCTTACCACGATTGGAACCTGATTTGTTGCAAGTCTCTTTCTGGATGATCCCGATACCAGAATTTTATCCACATTCCTTTGCTTTCCTACGCATTTAAACACAGGGGATATCCCTAAATTGGAAATTCTAAATCCCCAATCTGAACACATTTTTATGACCTAGATCTATTAATATCATGCATCATAAAAGCTATTACCCTTTTCAAGAGCAATCATATATCTGTGTCATCACACTACCTACAATATGCTAAACAATGTCAATGTAGTTCTGATACATTCTATTCCATTGCAACTATATATTAGCTATGATTGTCATTTAACTTGATTTGCATATTCAAAATCATTTTCATATAACATACTCAACCCTTTGTACATATTATTAAATATAAGAGTAATACTTATATAATAGTACATACAATGGTCAATGTATGGTCTTGCAAATATCTTCTCATATTGTGCAATAAAAACTCTGATTATATACAAGAGTTCAGACTTGTTCTTTTCTTACTACATGATAAATAGTGAAAATACCTTTCTGGTAATCTTACAACAATGATACTCAGTTAAAAAATTTAACATGCATGATTTTAGGCTTAAAGAACTATAATTGTTTTCTCTATAATGTAGAACTAGAGCTTATTCAATTTAGGAAGAACAAAGTTAAGAGTTTGGATATTCTACCTATGAGTAGTCTGAATGGTGGAATGAAAAGATTGGAAGTGAAATTTTGAGTGTTTGGAGTAACAAGTTTAAGCTTTAGAAGTTTAATTCCAAACCAATTCTTCAGTAGTTTTTAAATTTTTTATTATTAATCATCACCTTGTGCAACTCTGCCTAACAGTGTTTTATGCACTTATAGACTGAATTTGTTTAATTTCTTTTTTGAAAAAGTATATAGATGCAAAGAAATACAATTTATTGATTAGACACTAGTATAATCAGTTGTGTTGGTCAATGATTAGTAATCTTGACAGGCCAAATAACCCATCACATCGCTTGTCTTTATGTTTTTATAATATTATGAATTACCTTACACAGTATAAATACTAAAAATTGTCTATGAAATCATTAAATTAAGTTCCTCAAATACATTTCTCAAAATTCAAACTACTATTAACCCTTTTGCAATGGGCTCAGTATAATATACACAGTTCTGTATACACATTTGCACACGTTAAGTATTTTTACTATAACTTTTAATGCAGTAAGTGTATCTTCACAAAATTTGCTAGACTTTTATTAAAGATTACAAGCCTTTGGTACACAAAAATCAGAATTTTTAATGAAGTATTTTTATTATAGATTTGTTTGTAAAAATATCAAGTCTGTTTCATTA
>NW_013665656.1:396059-409181 GCF_000517525.1 Limulus polyphemus | reverse complement strand
GTTGTGTGAATTGTAATTACTGTTGGTGGATATTTATAGGTATCGGTAAGCAGGTGGTGGTATCTAGCTCGTGGAAGGGGTTAATTGGGGGTGTGTTGTGTTGTGGCTTAGGGGTTTCTTGCCAAGAAGTAGCAGTGTGCGTGCTGTTCCTGTCGATTGTTTGTTGATTATGGGAGTTTGCTGTAGGATTTTTATTGCTTCGTGTATTTGAAGAGTTGTGAAGTCGTTAAATTGGCAGTTTACTTTGGTGTTTTGTACTAGGTCCTGACGTGTGAGTTTTTGGTTGTGGATGCGGGCACAGTGTTCTTTGATGGCTCCATTTTGTAGGTGCATTGTTTATATTCTAGCTTGTCAATATTGGTAGTTTGAGTTCCTAATTCATACAAAATTATAGACTGTATTTTGACATCACACATCTAATTTGAACCAGTGCTGCATTCAACATACCACATGACACACAAAAATCGATATTTGGGTGTGTTATTATAATATTTACTTTTAAATTAAGAAATTAACTAACATCTAACACTAAAATTTGAATTATAATCTACAATTTGATACCAAACTTACTGACATAAATTTGTAAAATAGTAGTTCAATAAAATTTTGAATGAAAGTCAGCAAACAAAATGACATGGCATTTGACACATGACCTGTCATTATAGGGTTAACAGAGAATGTTATAGTAACTTTAATATGGTAAAAGGTACATGCAGTTTAAGGTTAAGTAGCATGGAGACAACTTTATGAGTATTTTAGAAGTTGAATATAAGAAAGGGAATTTCTATATGTAATTTGCAGAAGGTTGGTAGTACAAAATGTAGCAGCCTATATATGGGCCATATGGTCCCTTATCCCTTTAAAACAATTTAAAATTTAGATAAGCCCATATTTCTTTTATCAAACATTAAAACATACAGCTGGGTAATTAACTCAATTATTATATTACCTATGAACATTGATTAGTGTCATATAAACAATTAAACAAAATTAGTGTTTCCAATTATTACTGTTTTTGATTATTCTGACTATACAAGTAATTGAAATATTACTATTATGATTTCTCATTGATTAATTGAAGGTTGTTACTCTTAATTGATAAGTGTCACAATTCCTGAAAATAACCAATATTACTATAATTTTATTACAAGTTACACCTTTTACAGTAAGAAAGAATATTTTTAAAAAAGGTACAATAACTTGATCATTGTTACAATCATTCTCAAGTACACAAGTTTTGTATAAAACCCAATATATTTAGAATTGCACATTACACATTTCCTAACTGCCACGTAACTATACAAATATTTTGAGTCTCCACAACCAAAGAGTGTACGAGTCACATGACTCAGTTAAGGGGAGACATGAGACAAAACAACTAAATGGCAACATCAAAGTAAATTCATAATTTTTTAAAAAAGAGATGAACAACCAAATCAAATGCAGAGCCTCAAAAACAATGCAGTAGTAGAGTTCAAACAATTTAAAAAATTTAAAATCACTGGTTTCAAAATGTACAGCTGATTCAATAAAGTGGACAAATTGAAGTACAAAATTTTCTTTAAACTTCCATCAAAGATGAATTACCTGTATTTATAAACATTCTATCTTCTTACTTCATATTAGTGAATTCACTGTACCAGTTTTAATATCTGAACAACTGTAACTACAGAACAAAAATAATTAAGCTCCCCTAAATTTTTCATTGGCTACCAAATTACAAAATCTAAAAGCCAGGTGCCTCTAAGGATTCTATCTAACTTTAACTGTCAAACCAACCCTTTATTTTTATTAATTCCTTTCTTCATCTCCTGTGAACTGCCAGCTTCACCTACTACTGATAACAACTCATTCCATAGGCAAATCACTCTGTTAGAAAAACAAAAATGTTTTAAATGAAGCATAGCCTATCTTTTCAAAATCTTAAAATTTGTGTTCCTCATTCTAGTCTTTGGAGTATAGCACAAAAAATCAGAGGCATTTTCCTGTCAATCCCCAGATAATCTTGTAAACTTCAAAGAATAACCTCTCACTCCTTTCTTCTAAAAAGAAAAGTAAAGAGATCTTAACCTGTCCCCAGGCGATAAGCCTTTCCACCCCTGAAATTATCCTAGTAGCACTCCTCTGAATCATTTTCAGTAAGTCAATATCCTTCCTTATATAAGGAAGCCAAAATTGTAGTATTAGAGGGAGCAGTTCAGTAATAAACAAAACAATTTTGAAAGCTCTGTAACAGAGAAGTTACAACCACCTGTAAAATATAACCTTTGATGAGAAGATAAATGTTATTTTGGTATTATTTAAAACTTATAATAGTTCATTTTTGCATTTTAGTCAGATTAATTTCAAATGAACATTTTTAAGGTATATTATTACTGTACTCGTTAACTGAATGATGGAATGGATGTGGACTTGGTGTACTAAGATTTTCAAAATGCCTTGATAAGGTGGCAAAATGTGCCACACAAAAGAACAGTCAAGAAAACTGCATTGGTGGAGGATGTGGAAAGACTAGTAAATTAGATTGTGGGATAGTTCAGAAAAAGAGAGCAAAACAAATTAATAATAATGAAATTAATTCAAACTGGACTCTTATTACTCATATAATGCCTCCTGAAGGGGTCAGTGCTTATGCATTTGCTTTTTCTTATTTACATGAATGATACTGATAGGGGCATAAGTTAGTAAAGTTTGCAGATGACTTTAAACTCTTGAAATTTTTAGCTGTATTGAGGATGTTGAAGTACTACAGAATGACTTAGATCAATTGATTTGTTACATAAACATCTGGTCAATAACTTTAATGATAGTAAGTGCAAAATAATGAAGCGGAGAGCGGACCGCAGGTTCCACGTTTCTAGTCCTAAGTGCCGATTTTTCCAAGCCCGTTCCCTTGGCTGTGGTTTCGCTAGATAGTAGAAAAATGACAGTGGGAATCTCATTAATCCATTCATGTTACATAAACATCTGGTCAATAACTTTAATGATAGTAAGTGCAAAATAATGCACTTGGTGTATCATAATTTGGACCATTCCTAGTTTGCCCCTGAAAAAAGAAAGGTCCACCTTTAGAAAGTACTCAAGTTATAGGGTACTGTATATTTTAATTAAATTGATTTTTTAAATGTATATATTTTCCTAATATCATGAATAATTTGGATCATGTGTAATATAGATGGTAACCCACTTAATAGCATGCCTGAAGAAAAGTATCTTGGAATAGTTGTGTGTGTGTGTGTGTGTCATTCAAGCCATCAAGGAAGTGGTCTGTTGCTACAAGCAAAGCTAGTAGAACTTTAGGGTGTATTTATGGACAAATTTATTATAAATTAAAATAGGGTAATTATTTCTATACACATGACTTGTTAGTCCTCACTTGGAATACTGTGTGCAGTTTTGATCTCTTTATCTAAAAAATAATATTGATTTATTGGAAAGGTTACAGACAAATACTATACTAGGAACGATTCAAGAAATAAAAGGGTTATCTTATGGGGGGGGGGGGGATAAGGTCTCTTAGTATATTTTTTCTTGAGAAAAAAGGGCAAGACAATCTTATTGGGGATTACAAGATTATCCAGGAGACAATAGGACAAAATTGTCTAATTTCTTTTTTATACAATATATTTGGAAAACAACAATAGAAAAGTTTTGGAAAAGAAAGACTAGTTAAACATTTATTCTTCTAACAGTGTATTTAACTTATGGAATGCATTGTTGTCAACTGTATTGGAAGCTTTACAAGAGCTTAAGAAGGAAACCAATAATTTCCCAAAAAATAAAGTGTGGGTTTAAGTGTCTACTTTTTCTCAAGCAATAACATTAAAGGACCAAATGTTGTTTGCATATTATGAGGCCTAATTAGTGTTTTGTATAAAGAAATAATTATCTTTTTTGATTTGCATTCAATAAGTCTACACAAACATCTTTACACTGTGTTTTACAACTAACAACAAAGCACCACCTCACTGGTTTGAACAACTTATCCACCACAGAGTCAAGATTCTCCCATTCAACCACACTATTGAGTAGTTTCATATCTGTATTATATGATGTAATTAGCATGAGATCCAAATTATAACCCAAATGCATAACCTTACAACTACTATAATTAAAGGTCAATCGCCAAATATCTGTCCATTTTCCAAATTACTCTGTGATGCCTCAACATCTCTCAATATAGCTAGAAATACTCAAAAGTTTATTGTCATCCGCAAGTTTTACTAATTATACTCCTATCAATCATTAATATAAATGCAAATATGCAAATTCCCTAGCGCTGACCTCTGAAGCAGTTCACGGGTAACAAGGGTCCAGTTTGACTGGACTCCATTAATAACAATTTTTGCTTTCTCTCAGCCAACCACCCTACAACATATGTCAGAATGGTCCTTATTTTTGAAAATTTACAACACTCTCACTCCCTCATTTTCTTTCAATATAAAGAACAAATAATTCACACCAAATTTTATCCATATTAAATAACATTCAGGGGTTGCTCAAGGTAGTTAAAATTTTTATCTGTAGCTCGCATTACATTTGCATATTCTGAATATTCCACAATGTTTTAAATAATTCTGGAAGGCTATAAATTTATCTGATATGTTCTAGCATATTATTATGAAATATTCTAGTACACTCAGAAATATTCCACAGTATTCAGAATGTTCAAGAACATTTTATATATAAATAACCCATGCTGTCACTTTTTTACTTCCGTAATATTCTGTATAACAGTAGTTTCTAGAATTTCTCTGAGGTTATATAAGTACTTAAGCAGATTCTTATGTATCACTTCAGCTGACACTATATTAGTGTATCAATGTAAATGGATACTGCAACAAGAAGTAAGACTACACTTTGGCTGCATGTGTCACAAGAAACTAAACTAACAGGAGGTAAATTATCTTCAAAAAGGCAACTGCTGTGTTTGTGTGTTTTCCTACCATCACAAAATATTAAAGAAGATAGCTGTGAATGCTCAAAGGTTGTGATCAAAGAGACTGCAGCTTTTTGGAACAAGGCTTGAATTCCAATTTGTCCAGAACATCATGCCATTATCAAATTGGAGAAGCTTTTTGAAAATTGGGAAAGTTAAAGAAACATTAAAAAAGAAATGCTAAAACACAGTGAACTAATGAGGCAGAGTTTCCCAATAACCTCAATGAGAACTATTTGACATCACTCATAGGGCTGTCCTGACTCTGATCAAGATCCCAGAAAACAAGGATTTTCTTCTTGCTCAGAGGGAAAGAAGACATTTTGGATGCATGGGCCAAGAAGATAACGTTCTTTCTTTCAAAGGAATCAAGGGCTAAAAAATAAATGAAGCAATTATAGACAGGAAACAGCAGACCTTCAATCAAACTCTCAGTTTTTTGAAATCATCCCACAGCAATGATGATGAGGTTGGTGGATACAGTAACTATAACAGTAATGAGGATAGAGGAGAAATTGGAGAACCATCATCTTCTAAACCTAAAAAGAGGGCAATAAGAAATATCATCACTCCCAATTTAACAACAGCTGTTGATAAAACCAAGTTGAGTTGTAGAAAGGCAACAATTGTCCTTACTGTCACAGCTGACAGCCTTGGTCATGATGTGCAGGAGCTAACCATCAACAATTCCTCAATCTGAAAATCTCTGTGAAGAACTTGTCAAAAACTTGAAGGAACAGTTCCAGTCAACAGTCTACACTGGGATAGGAAGCTCTCTAATGATCTCACAGGGAAAGAACAAGCAGATCATCTTTCTGTGATCCTGGATAGAGCAGCAATAAACCAACTCCTAGACTAGAAAGATTCTAGCTTCTGCAGAGGCACATTTGCTTAAATAGTGGGGAGTCAATGATCATATAAAGGCAGTTTGCTTTGACATAAAAGCAAACAACATTGATTTTAAACAAAACTCTGTACTTGACATGTCAGAATCATATCTTAGAACTTGACCTGCCAAGTGTTTTCAAGGATTGTATGAGGCTTTCCTCTATACTAGATATTGCAATTTTCAAAATGAACCACCCTAAAGTATATGAATATGAACTGTGAAACTCAAAACTTGAAAAGGGTTGACACATTCAGTGCAGTAGGGATTTGAAATAATACTCTTGTAACATATACTAAATAAAGTAAGTTTTCATATTTTAAATTAAATTTTTAGTTAACTGAAATTGTTTTCATATGGTTAAATTTTTAGTTGCACAGGTTTACAGCTAAATTTTGTGTCACAATGTTAAGAAAGAAAAGCACACTTTTTTAAAGAAAACAATGTTCTAAAGCAAAGTTGATCTTCAGTATTTCTTCCACTTTCCTTGATCAGTTATTCTAACATTGGGTGTGAAGAAAGATTAAAACATAAAAAATTTTAAACATATAAACTACAGTATCCCACCCTTATGTTTATAGAAAAAATTATATGCGTGTATATATATACATACATACACACACACATATATCAAATACATATATATATCTAAACAAATATCACATATATATACATACACACACACACACACCAATCATTTCTTTATATATACACCAATCATTTTAATTGAATACTTCATCTTATAAAATTTATATTTAATTTGTTAGTGATGATCTTTTTAATTACTTAAAATACTAAGTCTTGCTCTGTTCATTACCACTCACTGGATATCTCTTGATTGATGGCAATGTAATATGTTCCTATTTCACTGAAATTTTCATTATTTGACACTGTAATTTTGAAGTTCTATACAGCATTTAAAAACTGGTTTCTAAATTTTTGGTTGTGTTTGTTTTAGATATACGTACAAAACTACACAAAGGCTATCTGTGCTAATCATTTCTAATTTTGAACTGATGGTGATAAAATAGAGCCTCAAGTTAATAAAAATTGCCGTTTAGCTATGGAAGGATCCAGTTATATTTCAAAAATGAAACAATAAATTATATAGACTTACCTTGTAGTAATTGTCGTATCTTATCATATTTAGCTTAACTCGATACTGGTGGAACTAGTAGCAGTGGCAACAGTGGTTCGTACTAGTAAATATTAATTTAATAATTTTAATAGTAGAAGCGTAATAGTAATACTAGTAGTAGTAGTACTAGTGACTGATTCAGTGAATGTAATTTGTATTCACTAATCAGCGAGTATTCTGTTTTCAGTACGTTCATGCCATTTTCGTTTATATCGATAAAATTAATATTCACACAGATAAAGAAAAGTTCATAGCATATACCTCTTTTTGTAGAATTAGAAAACAGAACTTAAAATATTTATATAGCGTGCATTAAAAGCAAACGAAAACTATTTGTTAAGCTTTAAACACAATATCACAGAAAACGTTAGATGAAAGCCTCCCAATCTGCCTGCGTTGACGGATGTGATGCTCTAATCTCGTTCCCAGCATCCCTTGTTAAATCGTTTAATCATCAAAACAAAAACCAGAATGAGCTACCAACGGCACACGTCCACATTATACGTCACAATCACACGTCTTTTTTTATCACTAACAGTAATAAAATCTTCATATTGTAACTGAATATTTGGCTTTGTTTCTGATAATGTTTTAATCTATAAAAGGGAAAAAATAATGGACAAAACACGGGAAATAACATCTAATGACAATTTTCCCTATATTTGACGAAAAATGTAGACACTGCTCAAAATAAACGATGTTTTTGCTGTTATTTTTTTTTCTGTAATAATACAATGTTCAACGGTACAAATGATTTATTCTTACAGAAGTGATATTTATGCAAGATTCGCATTTTTTCTTGTTATACTTCAATAATGAAGAAATAGCTTATGACATTTCAAAATGATAATATAAAGTGGTGTTTTTGCTTTTGTTTCTTTTTTTTTGTAATATACACTTTATGCTCTTTAATTCTAAAAGAAAGCCTGGTGTTTCTCAGCTTTTAAGCTAAATTTTTCATTCAGATTTTCTTCATTTCTCAGTATTGTGAGCTGTAAAACAAGAAAATATTATCTCACATTAAGCCACAACATGATTATCTGAAAACTGCATTTTCGATCAACAAATACTCTCATCAGCCATTTTCCTCACCTTAGATCACATAATGCCACATTTGATGGCAATCTGTAAATTCAACATAGCTGGTTTGGTTCGTTTATTATTAAGCAGAAAACTACACAATGGTTTATCTTTACTATAGCCACAGCGAACATCGAAACCCGATTTTTAGGGTAATAAGGCTTTGAACTTAATGCTGAGCCACCGGGGATGTGACAATCTAGTTGAACAGATGAGAAATAACAGTAATAATGGCATACTGCTTGCAACTGCTATTTTCATGCAGCTAGTCGTCGCGACTACTTTATAGTTGGGGAGGGGCGAAGCATAGATTTTAGGGAACTAAAGACAGCAAAAAAAAACGATTTTAGAAAATTTAGATGCAGCTCACAAGCTTTTGCATAAAAAATACGACATGCAATAAAAATACCATAATCGTAAACACAAAGTCGTAAAACTACAAACTTCGATGCATGCAAACCGAAATAGATATTCAGGTCTCATGACCTTAAAATCTTCACTGAATTATGTTTCAACTTTTTTTTTTTTACTTTCCTTCTTAAGTATACTAGAATCAACGTTGAAAATTGGTATGTACAGTAACCTAGATGACTTAAATGGTTAAAGCTCTCTTCTTAGATTGTACTCATTATTTAAAATATTGTCGTAAGCTTTATTTTCAATGTTTTAATTTATTAATTTAGGTGTTTGCTAGAAAGCGCAGGATATTATAAACTACAGAATTTGTATAATGAGTAGAAAGAAAGTGCGCTATAAATATGAGTAAAGTGAAGAAGTGAATCACCGAGTAATGAATAAGCAGTTAATAAGTTATTGAGGATTCAACGACTAATTCATTTGAGTCTATCAGTTTGTAAGTTAAGCAGTATATCATTGACTATTGACTGAGTTAATTTTAAGATCCAATGAAAGTTATTCAGTTCAGAATGAATTAGATAATTCAGTGTCAAAAAAGCTATTCAGCGATATAGAAGAAAGAGTTATCGCGTCTATTCTGCTATTCAGTTTTTCGATTGATTAGCTGTAAAATCCTACTAATAAGTTATTTCTTCATTCATTTTGGAATTCATTTAAGAGTTTATGCATTTGAAACTAGGCTGACATGTAACGTGACTGTAGTAAACATTTATTGAATGAATAAATTAATTTGTTATTGTGACGTGAATTTGGCATTACTTTTCCCCAAATAATCTAAAAGAATCAGCTCGACGTTACAACATTAGTGCCAGAAGTGGGATTAATTAGGCGAAAATAAAATATAACTTTGACTAAAATTTCCAGATGACAACAGGAACACAAGTAAGCTTGAAATTTTGCTAAGATGATAAAACAGTTAAAGAACCTCAAGAAAAAAAGAGACAAAAAATTAGAGAATATCAAGAAAATAAGATGAATGAGACAGTAATTTGAAAAAAGAGTTAAAATGTAAAGAAGAAATATTTAAATAAGAATTAAGAACACAAATAAGTATGTTTGAAGACAATGTTGATGAAGCAACTGAAAATGTACAGAGGGGTTACAACAACAACAAGCCCAAAATAAATTGTGAAAAAAAATCAAGTAGAAAGGTGGTAATGAAAAAATTAAAGAAATACAAAAAGACATCAACAAAGTACAGAAAAACTGTAATGAAAAAATCAAAGAAATAAACAGAAAAATCAATGACAGAATAAAACATTCAGAAAATGAATTGTTAAATGCAAAGATCAAGCTAGCCGTACCTCTTTCTGCATCTGTCCAAGATTCCCAATCTAAAACACCATTTACTATAAAATGTGGAATAGGAGAAACTACTTGGTTCACACCTGTTACCACTACTGTTGAGCTTTCCTGGAATACTCCAGCTATGTCACCACCAAATCCATTCACAGAATTTAGCTGGGAAATTCAGCAACATCACTCAATCAAAAAATCATCAGACTGAGATGGAATGACACAATAAGAGAATGTCAGGTTCAGTTTGAAATAATTTCCAGAGTGAACAGGTGGAATAGGGAACAGCAAGATGTTCATCTTGCAGCCCATTTAAAAGGGCCAGCCTTGACAAAATTAACCAATATTACAGCTTAGAGCTGTAACAACTATCAAGCATTGATAGCTGTCTTATCCAATAAGTTCAAAGTGACAGACCAGAGGGAAGAATCCAAAGCAAAGATCTGGAATATGATGCAGAAGAAAGAAGAAACCTAGACAAACTTGCAGAATATTTGGAAAGGCTTGCCCAGTCATCTTTCTTGGAAGCTCCAAGTGAAGTGATGAATTTTTTGGTAAATGACCAATTCATAAATGCCATAACAGACGAGAATATGAGAACTAAGCTGAAGAAAAATAGATGCACATCTTTAAAGGAAGCTCTGCAGTTGGCAGGGAACTTGAATCCATTAAAGGTGAAGATAAACAACTAAAAGCAACATATACAATTTATAGTTATCAGATCAAGCAATATATTAAAACATCAACATCATCTGACAATAATCTCGAAGAACTGAAATTATTTGTTAAATAGATAGTTACTCAGAATGGAAGAAATAAGTCACAAGACAATAAGTGTTTTAAGTGTAACTTGAAGGGACATATTTTGAGGAACTGTATATTATAGCCTGTATGGAATAAAACTCCTTTCAATGGATGTCAGAAAAGGGGACTCTTATAACTGTAAGAAACATGGCCATTACAACTGAGACTATAATGAACCAACAGATGTCATTAAGCCAACGATAGCTCAATCAGATCAAAGGAACAACAAAGAGCTAATCAGATATAAAATAAAACACATAGGAATTAGCTGGAATTATGGGATAATGTTCAGCTATGAATACTCCTTCTACCCTAAATTAGATAAGAAATTCATTATTTGAGGGAAAATGTCCATGAATTCATGTATTTATTGATGGAAAACCTTGCATTTATGTTGATCAACACTTGTTTTACAAATACAATAGTTTGACTCAATTTGGTAATGAAAGAAAAGGAATTGATCTGAAAAGCAAGTAGACATAAAGTTCCAGCAAAAGAAAAGTTGGAAGTTACCAGTTGGAAGCTTCTATACATTTCATGACATATGAGTACTAACACTAAGGAAAGATGCTTATTGGCAAGTGACTTCATGCAGGGGCGTAGATGTGAGAATAGGCTAGCTTCAAATAGCTTTATAGTCCATGACCAGGATATCTCTGTGTACATGACAATTATTACATCAGAGGTTGAGTTTCCAGTAACAACAGGGAGGGTGGTCATTGTACTACCAAAAAGTGAAATACTTATACAAGGAGTTATAAGGAAAAAATAACTGGGGCATTGTATAAACAAACATTCTGGCATGTCATGATAGATTGATGGTTGGAATAACTCTCGTGAATCTGAAGAATAAATATCAACATACACGATCTTAATGCCAATTAGACTGTATTTCATTGAAATGACAAGGTATGCCTAAACAATTCTTTTCACACGAAAGGGTGGACTCCATAGTTAATTAGGTGTTTGGATGGCCATATGTTTTGAAAATAATCAATTTTATAATTTAAATAATCTTGATGGACCAGTCCAAGTCAAACTCATCTATTGTAATTGTCTTTGAAAATACGTTGATGAGAGAACAGTCAACTGGGTAACTACAGAAAAGGATTTGCAAGCAAAAGTTCAAACCCCTGAAAAACCCTAGGATTCATGTCGAGACCACTTTCAGAAGATCATAAAGAATAGAGCTACTTATAGATTCACTCGATCATCTTCTCAGGGAAAACTGCTCTAGTGACAGGACAGCATGTGACGAAAATGTAAAAAAGGTCATTCCATCTGTATATCATAACCCTTGGAAAAGAAAACCTCCAAAGAGATTTGTTAAATGGACAGCTTAGTGTAATTTTTATTATGTATCCGGATTGTTCAAGTGACTTCACAATTCAGGAGGGGAGCAATATTGCAAGTTTTATTCTAACTTAGATGAATGCTAGAAGGCATGTGTTGTCATGCTCTGAAAAATTCGTGTAGTGAGAAGAAGGCGAGTATGATATAAATACGAATAAAGTATAGAGTGAATCAATGAATAATGAATGAGTATTCAATGAGTAATGCACTTCAGTGTCAGTCAGTTAGTAAGTTAAGCAGTGAATCAGTGAGTAATGATTGAGTTAGTTCTGTGATTCAACGGAAGTTATTCAGTTAAGATATAATTCAACGAGTATTCAATTAACGATTCAGTTCAGGGTGTGTTCAGTTAGTTTAGTATCAGAAAAGTTATTCAGTGTTAGAAGCGAGAGTTATTGCATCTATTCCGCTGTTCAGCTACTTGATCTATTAGCTGTGGAATTCTGTAAATAAGCTATAAGTAAGTTAGACCCAGATTGTTTTTGTAATTTATGTTGAAGAGTTTATGTATAACAAATTCGGTCTACAAGTAAACGTAACTGTAGTAAATATTTGCTAAAGAAATTAATTAAATATTTATGGTTACGTGGATTGGACATGACTCTTTTTCACAAAATGATCCACAAGAACTCGCCAAGCGATAGAACATGTAACAACAATATCACCTTGGGTGTAAAATAGCAGTGATGTCATGTTTGCAAGTCAAAATTAACAAAAAGTCCAGTCTGTTGTGCATTATAGTCGATAATTTTTTTTTCATTAGAATAATCTTATTGAAGGCTCTTTCACCTTCAGCTGAAATGGTTGGGAAATTTATGAGATTTAGTAGGTCTGTGTGTTAATTTATCTAAGCCTTGTCATTAAATGAATAGAGAATAAATACTTAATAGATCAGGAAACACTACGCAGTAGAAAACGCGACAGGATAAATAACCACAAAATTTATCTTTCCACATGGATAGATAAGATTGAAAACTTCTTTCTTGATTAGTATTGAAAAATAATACAGAATAATCAGTGTCATAGAATAATTGACAAAAAATTCAAAATGGTAAATAAAAAGGAAGTGCAAAGTTCGTTTCAGTGAATTGTTTTGCATTTGGTAAAAACATACTTCTTACTGTTTGGTAAAAGTAATGTTACGTCTCCGTTTGTTAATTAACTTCCCGTAACTTCGTTGCGACGAAACTTTAGCGACACAAGTCCTTA
>NW_013665656.1:392193-395178 GCF_000517525.1 Limulus polyphemus | reverse complement strand
GTCACGTTGTACACCTTTCTTTTATATACCAGACTACCCTATATCTAGTAAATGCTAGAGCATTCGACCAAAGTACGGGATAGTTCTAGAAAGTAGAGGGCGTGAGAATAGTCACGTGATCTCGATGACGCAACAGTAATATAACTTCTCTTTATTTTAGCTGCACACAGAACTTGACTCGTTAATTGGTCATTAAATGTGTCTTCTTGCAGTAAATACCTATGAATTCACTCGTGATGTCACAAAATATACAGTAGTCTTTTATGTTGGCGAATTGTGCAGTGGCCCAGGGCTATTTCTTACCAGTTCCACAACTACAAACGTTTGCCCTTGTTTTGTTTCTGTATTGTTTTTGTCTTTGACTGTTAACAAAGACTGTACTTTTGGACATTTTGTGTGCATATACTTTCTTTGAGACTAACTCAGAGTTCAAAGACTCAATGTTCGTTAAGCCTCCTGTTACCAGTTTACACTGCTGGAAGTTCTTACACTGAAGGCCCTGATTTTACCGAATAACGTTTTGGAGGTAGAATTTTACCGAATGCCTAATTTGATTTGTGGATGCTTCATCCCCATCCCGCGACGCCACTGGGTCATGACATCAGTTTCGTTACATAATGCTAACTTCTATGCTTTCATTTTAAATATATCATATATTACATAGGCATGCAACTTTCAAGTAAAGTTAATAACCTTAAACGTAATTATGAAATGCCTACCTTAATTCCATTATAGTTAGTTGTTAAAGTATAAATCTGGAGCTGTGAGGGCCGAATGCCTAATCCACTAGGTCATTCCTTTTAGAAAACTTAAGAAATGAAATTTTCCAATGTAACATTTAGGTAACAACATGCTGCATATTAGAGAAAAAAAATGTTACCATCAATTTTGACGAAACCAGATTCGCATAACATCGGACTACTTTGCGTAACGAAATAAAGCGTTCACCACGCCCATCTAATGTAGCATAGAACGTTTATACCTTTACAGTGCATGCATACTTGCACAGTAAATGCCCCCCCCCCCCCAGTGGCACAGCGGTATGTCTGCGGACTTACAACGCTAGAATCCGGGTTTCAATACCCGTGGTGGGCAAAGCACAGATAGCCCATTGTGTAGCTTTGTGCTTAATTACAAACAAACAAGGCACAGTAAATATGTACATATAGATATTTAGACAAAAGAAATTTCAAAGCATTAAAACTCAAAATCTGTTCAAAAACAAACAGGTATATCAAAACAAGCAATCAGAAACAAATCTCAAAGTAATATATTTTTTAGTAATTCGTAAAATATGAGTATAACCAAAGAAAAAATGGAACTGTCTCACCTGCTGATTAAATTAGACGTATTTGTAAATATAATGCTCACAGTTTAAACCAAAATTTGCAATAGACGAATAGACATCATTCAAATCAAACATGTTTTTAAAGCGACAGGCGCAAGAGTACTGAGGTGACTATAAACAATTAATAACTTAAGATGCAAACTCCTTTTTTTAAGCATGATTAGTGGAAAACTTATGCTTCGCGTATAAAACATTTTTATTGTGGTATTTTATATTTCAACTAGCGCATAGCCCATCAAAAATGACGGGGCAAGTACTATCACCCCCACCCCATAGTTAACTTCACATTTCATCTCTAACTGAAATAAATAAATTTTGCGAAATCAAGCTTGACCAACAAAGAGGCAGAAAAATGCAGTTGAGGCAGTCAAACGTCGGTAAATTCCTTAGTGAACCAATCAAAATTAAGATCATTCATGAAATGAATTCATGCTGTATTTATAGAAAAATTATTAGTAACAATCAGTTAGATTAACAACTTCTAATATATAGAAAATCCAGTGCGTTTTGATAATACTACGTTCCAATAATGGCTTTTATGTAATGTCGCTTAGCAATAAAAGTATAACTTAATATTGTTCTTAGTCTATGTACTGAAAGTGTAAAATGAAATGTATAAACAACAAAACTGGAAAAAATATTTATTGATTTCTTAATTTAGAGTCTCCATTGATTAAAGAGGTTTTTTTTTATTATTATTAAAAACTTTGATGATATAATAGAGAATAGCTTAATTCAGAAACGATTGAATCGGCATTTTTACTTTCATGATAAATTTTATGCACTTGGTTCTCGGCTAGGTGGTCACACACTACGTCTTAGGCTTATTATACCAACACTCACTACACTTATAAAGTTTCACAGCACCTCCTCACGACACCCTTGTACCTCCCCCCCCCCTCCGTCAGTAAAACCGTAATGGGCAGAGACTATTCTATCTGGATAAATGCATTTTGGCTTTTATGACTCCTCCTATATCGAGAAATTAAAAGAAATCTAGCGCGACGTGACGTGACACACACCTGCTTTTATATAGATTAGATGCTCAAAATTTATAAAATATAAAGACAGTGCTATGTATTAAAAGCAATTAAAACAGTTAACTGACCCTCCTAGACTATTCACGTATGATGTTAGGTACGAAGAGTTCTGAAGGAATCGAACGGCCATGTCGGACGTTTCAATGATTGCGAGGTTAAACCTAAGTATGTTAAATCTATTCCACAACACGTTATACCCACAAAACACATCTAGTACAAAAGACACTTTGAGCCGAATGGTCTGATCAAAATGACAAACCAATGGACTTATCTAATAAAATACTCCAGATCTAGCGATGCTGTCAAAACCTGGGTATCGGGTACAAGTATTAAACTCAACAGAGTGGCGGTACTGGTACTCTAAGTACCTTTAAACAAATGAAGAAATCACACACAATCATATTGCATATACGCTATAAGCCAAAGCATTGGATTTACTACACGTTTTTTTGCCCGGCATGGTCGGGTGATTAGGACGCTCGACTCGCAAACTGCGGGTCGCGGGTTCGCATCTCCATCCCACCAAACATGCTCGCCCTTTCAGCCGTGGGGGCGTTATAATGTGACGGTCAATCCCACTATTCGTTGGTAAAAAAG
>NW_013665656.1:388750-391193 GCF_000517525.1 Limulus polyphemus | reverse complement strand
TGTGACAGAGATTCGAACCCGCGACCCTCAAATTGCGAGTCGAGTGCCTTAACCACCTGGCCATGCCGGGCCACCAAACAAGAGGGAATCCCCACTAGCTGCAGCACTTGAGATTCTTTTAGGCAAGATTAGAAAAAAATAATCTGTGAGATCTTGGCGTGGTCAAATACATCAATCGAAAGGGTTTGACCTCCTGAGTCCGAAACTGTAATTAGATCTCCAATCGGTTAAGAGATGACGGAGCTATGAGTTAAAAGTTCGAATTTGAAAACCCAGAGCTGTTTTGTGAGCGCTTTGCCGCGGCTAGAAATAGTTTGTTGTTAATCTGCGATACCAATATGCATTTATTTTAACCTTAGGCCTTAGCAAGAGTGTAGTGTTTATTGACAGCCCGTACAATTAATATATTATATTAAATTATTCTGGAACACACACACACACACACACACACACATACATATTTATCAATTAAACCTAAACAAAAAAAGGTGCGTACTACAAAATTCAATTATAGGCACAAAAACAAACTACAAAAGCAAAAGTCCAGCTTGAATATGTTTAATTAAAGTACAGGGGACGTCTAAATAGTACAACTTTAAAGAAAATTCTACGCCCTTCCGGTCCTGCTTTTTTCTTTTTCTTTTTACTATTGTAACCACACTTCCTCATTCTCGGTGTTTATATCGCCCATATTTTAAATCCTCATTTTGGACAGTTAACATAATGCACACACAGTAGTTATTTTTAATGTTGTTGACACGAATTCATATTACTAGAAGCAAATTATAGTCTATAAGTAATTAGAACACCGGTTTTAAAGAGCATAGACCCTTTGGAACATAATGCCATAAATTTTAATACGATGAACCCAGACTATTAAATCTCGGACATACACATAAACGTGGTTCACTTCATACGCTTATCGCGCATGTGCATTAAATTTAAATATACTAGATCGAAAGTAACACTGTGTGCAGCAGTTCGAGCGTGAAGCAAGTTCCGGCTTTAACTTCATAGCCTAAATAAATAAGTCATACGTTACACATAATACACTTTATTGCATGACTGCCTGCAGGCGCGGAGGAGAAGGAAGGGAGGGGAGGGTGGAAAAAAGTTAAGTTATTCTAACATAGTTCTAAACTAACTGGAAAATGTAGAGGAGGCGCGTTCCCCCTTGTGCCCCATGTGTAAAGCGCCCATACTTGATTGATATTCTGTTCAAATCATTAATTAATTCGTTTCTGATTATCAGCTAGGATGTAGCACAACGTTACAATAGCTACAGCAAATGGTCAAGTGCTTGGTCTGTAAACCGGCGGGAATCACATGATACTTTTGGCCTGGCGTGGCCAGGTGGTTGGGGCGCTCTACCAGCAATCTGAGGGTCGCGGGTTCGAATATCCGTCCCATCAAACATGCTCGCCCTTTCAGCTGTGGGGACGTTATAATGTTACGGTCAATCTCACTATTCGTTAGTAAAAGAGTAGCCCGAGAGTCGGCGATGGGTGGTGATGACTAGCTGCCTTCCCTGTAGTCTTTCACTGCTAAATTAGGGACGGCTAGTACAGACAGCCCTCGTGTAGCTTTGCGCGAAATTCCAAACAAACAAACAAACGTGATGTTTTATCTGTTTCCAATCCTCACACAAAACTTTACAGTTGTTATATAAACTTTTATCGGATTTTTGAGGTGAAAGTATAATGAGGTGGTCATAAGATAAAAGTAATAAATGAAAAAAAATTATTCAAACAATTTATGCAAGTAGGTCTACTCAAGCTCATTTGAAGTTACCTGGCGGGTCAGCGACAAGTTTACGGATCTACAACGGAAGAATTAGGGGTTCAATTCCTATAGATAGATAAAGTACAGATAGCTTCTTGTGTAACTTTGCACTAAAAGCAACAGCTTATTTAGAATTTGTAAACCTTCGTAATATTTCTGTGACTCTTGTGTCTTCATCGAAATGTTAGTCATCCAACTCTGGACCTAAGACAGTCTATATTGTTTGTTTGTAATTAAGCACAAAGCTACACACTTGGCTATCTGTGCTCTGCCTTCCACGGGTATTGAAACCCAGATTCTAGCGTTGTAAGTCCGCAGACATACCGCTGTGCCACTGGGGACGACAGTCTATAAAAAAAGAAAAACTGTTTCACTGTAGACTAGGACAGTATGGTCATAACATTTTTTGTAGTTTTCCTGTTACTCATTATTAAGACTAATTATTATTAATTGTAATTTCGCTTGAAGAATTTTACTTTTAGCAGTTCTTCTGGTAAAAGGTATTACATAATCGAGCAAGTTAAGGCTCATATAAACAAACTGTCTCATCAGAAAGGGCCCGGCATGGCCAGGTGGTTAGGGTGCTCAACTCGCAATCTGAGGGTCGCGGGTTCGAATCCCCATCACACCAAACATGCTCGCCCTTTTAGCCGTGGGGGCG
>NW_013665656.1:377792-387750 GCF_000517525.1 Limulus polyphemus | reverse complement strand
GACCGTCACATTATAACGCCCCCACGGCTGAAAGGGCGAACATGTTTGGTGGGGCTGGGATTCGAACCCGCGACCCTCTGATTGCGAGTCGAGCACCCTAACCACCTGGCCATGCCGGGCCTACCATGAGGGAACAATTGCAAATTGATAGATAAGTTGGAGCTCAAGTCAATATAAAACCATTTCACACATTATAATAATATACCTTTTTTTGACTTTCGAAAGCGCTGCCTTTATATGGTCATTTTTCATGGATGATGCCCCCAGTGGCACAGCGGTATGTCTGCGGACGTACAATGCTAGAAACCGGGTTTCGATACTCGTGGTGGGCAGAGCACAGATAGCCCTTTGTGTAGCTTTGTGCATAACTTAATAACAAACAAACAATCATGGATGATAACATCGTGTGAGGAGATTTGTGGTATATAATGCTTATGTATGAATGAAACCACTTTTATTTATTTCGTCTTAAAGCAAGCGCCCGCGACAACTATTATTGAGCGAACAAGATAGTGATTTGCACATTTTACCTTATTATATTATTAAAAACGTATTTTCATGTTAATTTTTATTCCACTTTATAAAGGTATGACTCGTTATATAAGGAAACTGTGAGAGATAGAGATGGATAGATGAGCACCGTTAGCCAATATATTACCTAAACAAATACATTTATAATATTAAATTATTTACGTTCCGTAAATGAAAATAGCGATATATTTTTAATTCTCCTAAAGTTTAGTGCATTGATACAATTTCAACTTAGAAATATCTCATTTTCAAATCTATCCATCAATCTGCAGGTATCCATAAAGTCTGGAGACATTGAGAAATGACCTAAAGTTGGTTTTTATTATGACCTAAATATATATATATACATTATATTAATTATGATCTAAATTTGTTTTATGATACGTAGAAATCTAAAAGGGTAAAGATGCCATTGGCGAAAGAAGAAAAGTATAATTGATACTGCTATGTGAACGTGAAGGATGGTCGTATCGAAAAGAAGCGTGTTCATGAACACCCTTGGCATCGCCTTCAAAAATCTATTGACGCAGAAAGAGAACACATTGAACAACTGTAGTTCCAATATACAACGTCTTTTTTAATTGCCCTATGTTTCCAGACTTTATGGACACCCTGTTTATATATAATATGCCTATGATATTTTCATGTTCACCTTTATTTTGTGTGGAAACGTCTGACGTCACGATTTGTTAGCATGTCGAATGCATGGTTTATGGGTAACAGACTGTTGTAAGCTATATTTTTAATAATGTATTTTAAATGTTTGTTAGAGGAGCTGTTAGTCATGATGATGCAATATCTAGAAAGCTCATTTCCGTGTAATAATTGCGAAGATTCGTGAAACAAGGTACGATATAAGTATGAGTAATAAATGACGAATAGTCCAGTTACTGAAGTATTCAATGAGTTTATGAGTTCAGTGTCAGAAGTTATTCAGTGTTAGAAATGATAATTATTGTGTTTATTATTTTATTTAGTTACTCTGTGAGTTACTTACTTCTGTATCTATCAATTAGATTAGGTGTATTTCTCGCAGTTTATATTGAAACGTTGTGTTTGAAGTCAGTTTAAACAATTAAGAAAAGGTAAAAGGAAAGATCCAGAAAATTAAAAGAACTAAATGAAAGAGAACATAAAAGTTAAATAACACGAAATTCAAAAGAACGAGAAGAAAGAGACAGGAAATTAAAAGAAGAAAGAAATAGAAAAATAGAAGAAAACCAAGAAGAAATTTATAGAAAATTAAAAGAGAAGTTAAAGAAAGATACGTAACAGTTAATGAAGAACTAAAAACAAAAATTAATCTGATTGACAAGTTTGAAGAAGTGCAAGAAGAATCCACGAAGTACAAAAAGACATCTATAATCTGTAGAAACTTTATAACAGCAAGATCAATGAGGTGGAAGAAAACATTTGAAAAAGGAATTGGTAAATGCAAAGATCAAACTAGCCATACCACTTTCACCATCCACTCAATAATTCCAAACTAAAGTCCAATAGAATATAATCCAAGATGGAACATCCACAAGCGATGATGAAGAACTAATGCTGTCCAGCACTCAAATGAAAGATGATCAGAAAAAAGACACGAGTTTGAAACCAATTACTTAGAGACAACAAGAATGGTGTAGAAAAACACCATCAAGTCAAAGTCACTCAATACAGCTCAAAGACGAAGGTGTATTAGGCACATTGGGATTTGTTATGCCTAAAATAGGGCTTATTATGTCAGATACGGGAAGATACCAGTAGAAAACAACTACATTTGGTACTTCCACAGTCTCTACATCTCACAGTATTCCATCTTCTTTAAAATCTGGACACTATGCACTAACGTGTTAAGAAAACATTGGAAAAAATAAGAGACTGCAGCTATTGGGTTGGATGCTAAGGATCTGTAAAGAATTTGTACAAATCATGGGAACTATGGCTATAAGTGAAAGGATCCATGAAAGAAACAGCATGAACAGCTACAGCAATATTTTGTCGGAACACCACTTGAAAGAGTTGTTTTCAATGTGCCTGGTACCCTGCCACAGAGTTACAGTGGGAATAAATACATCATGGTTGCAATGGATTATTTCACCATATGGCCAGAAGCTATATCAAGAAAACTCGTCAAAGAATTATTTTCAAGATTTTGGGTTCATTTAGAACTTCACTTAGATCAGGAATGAAACTTGTTATCATTAGTCTTGTTTGTGGAAATGTGTCAGTTCCTTAAAAACAAAAAGACTAGGATAACAGCCATTCATCCGTCTTCTGATGGCATAGTTGAAAAATACAACCATACACCTTTGAAACAATTAGTCATTTATGTGAAGAAACATTAGAAAACGTGGGATCTTGAGGGAAACTTAAAGCGCCATTACACATTTTGTACTTACATTCAGAAAATAGTCACTCATTAGAGTCCTACCCAGAATATGATGAAATATTAAGGAGCACCAATGAAGTAATAAATAACTTTACCCGGGAAAAACATAATCAGCTAATGATAAATTGGAAAGTTATTATGATGGTAATGGTAAGACTGGATTCCATCAAAGTGACATAGTATGCCTGCATAATACCTGCTATAAGAAAAGATACACCTCAAAGTTAAGCGGATGTTGGGATGTTCCATATCTTGTACTGAAAATAATCATTGACGAGGTTCATATGATCCAGAAGAATAGGTAGTCCAAGCCAAATGTGACTGTCTTTGGGAGTACATCAGTGGGAGAACACCAAACTAGGTAATTTCAGAGAAGAATTTGCTTGTGGAAAGTCGGCCTTTAGAAGAGCCCAGAAGTTCAGTGGAGACTACTTTCAGAATATTACAAAATACAGCCACCAGGGGATTTGTGTGACCACCAATCTAGGGATAGTCTCCATTGAAAGGACAGAAAGTGACAATAAAGGACTAGAAGTCATTCCATCTACTACCACAGAAATATCATAGGAGGGTGAGGGTGGACATGCGTGTAGGGGATGGTGCAGTCTCCTTAAAACAACCTGCAAAACTTTTAAGGTGAAACATTTAAAGTGTATTGCAAGAGCTTCAAGAAGAAAGCTCATTATGGATTGACGTTCAAAAATTTAGTCAAACTGCAGATGAACTTAATAATTGTTATTTTTTAGCAATTAGTGAGTTCAATACTAAATACTAATGATATATTAAATGGTCGCGGCAAAAATAATATTCAGAAAATAGTTTCATTATAGGTTCCCGATTTTTCCAACGAAACACACTTCACCAGAAGTCAAACTTGAATACACCACTGAGAATGTTAGAAACATATTATTTATAATTAAATTCCTCTTCGTGGATTTTTAAACCATGATGAATAGAATTTCCAAGAAGCTTAGAAAATAATGGGATTGAAAAAAAGAAAGATCAGAGCATTGTAAAAAAATAAAAGCTTGTAATTATATTCTAACCTTAAAATAAAATAACATCGTAGCTTTTTCTGTAAATTTCACTGTAACCTGGTATATTGTATATTAAACACTTAACACGTATGTTTCTTGCTTATTTTTTTCGGTTTGAAAGGCACTTCATTCAAATCAAAGCAGAAAATTAACATCAGTTGTAAATAAATCATCTAACCATTACATATATATTTCATTTTCAGCACATGCGCTAATTCAGGGGTAAATACTTTAACGCTAGAGTACACAAGATTTGGTGAAAAAAATGCGCTGCCATCTATTTTCAGTATTCAAAAATCGTGTGTAAACTTTTATGCACATTTCAACCTTTCCATACGCAGCACTTGAGTTGTGAAAGGAAATTAACAAAAAAGAACTGACGAAATGTACTTACATATGCATATTCTCACAATAAGGCATTTGGCAAAAAAAAAGTTTTTAACAAGGAAAACCGCGTTCTTTTCCGTTCATCCTTCAGTAGAGGCAGTACCTCAATATCTTTTTCACTCTAAGAGCTGATACCAGTATTTATGCTTATCATATTTCTGAGCTTTATATCTTCTATAATTTGTGACGTAAGTTTATATTGCACACAAAAAAATTGTTAGAACAAAACATCAATAATATAGTTTACAAATAATGCAAAAACTTTTTGTTTCTCAGACTGGACAACAACTAAGATACTATTACAGCAAGAATCGCCCCCCCCCCCCTCCCATTTATAACACTTAAAAATAAACTTAAAGTTATAACACTTAAAAAGTATTATGGAAATATATTCTGATTGCTGTAGCAGTGTTTGTCGATGTTTGTGTCTATAGTTATTACTTATCGTTATGAAAATATAAAGAAACAATGACACACCTTTATTCCATTCATGATTTTTCATCAGATGGCAGACAATTATAACGAATTCATTTGAAACGTAATTGAGTATACTTTTAACTACATTTCTTATAAATAAATGTATTATTGACACTGACCTTGTTCACACGTGTTTTAAGAATTAGATGATTATGCAAATACGCCACGTGCTACAAGAAATTATTATAAGATGAAAGTTCACGGCCGCTTAGTGGTGCTTCAAATAAGACGCGCGTAACCACTCGCTTTGTTGTTAGTTGGAAGGTTCTCGTTAATTTTGTTGTAAAAAGTTGCATGAAATAACATGAGTTCTAGAATAGAAAATGAAGGCGGAAATACTATTTTACATAAGTTAATGAAGCTACCTGTAGTTCGTTCGACCGTAGATGTCGTTCAAGAAACCTACATAAATATCAAACATAAGAACAAAGCTTTTGAACTATTTATAGGTGCGGCAGAATCTAGTGTTTGTCGAGTGACTTCAGGACTGTCGCCGTTAGCTCGCGTGGGGTTTGTTCGCGAGTCTTGTGAGTTCTTCTATTAATATTATCTTTCAATAAATTTTAAGTAAAAAGTTCATGTGATTGTACGACATGAAACTTAACATAATTAGTCTAAAAATACAATAATAGTTCTATGTAATTGAAAAGAAACTAAGTACGAGTTTTAATTGTAGTATGGAGTATCGCTGTCAGTTAAACTTTGATATTATGCGTGACTTTTATAAATTATATGTATAATACTACATACCAGCAATTTTAATTATATTATGAAAGCAAAACTGACTTCGTGCTTATGTTTTCTGTAAATCGTAGATCATAATTTAATGTGTACACGTGCCGGATAACTAATTATTAGTATTGCACCTATACTTGCACATAATCACGATTAAAGTAAGTAGTGAATTTTCGCACGAACAACATTGGTTCATGCAAGTTGTTTTGTGTTGCAATTTACATACTACAATGAATCTACACTAATTTGGTAACTGAAAAAAATGGCATATATATATATTTGTAGTAACGTATGTTGTGACCTAACCCGCGTTATATTTCCGCCATTTCCGAATAATACATTCTCAAATCGATTATAGTGGTATAGAAGGCACTGAATTAGTTGAGATGGTTGACTTTCCGAACTTTCACCTAATTTTTAAATTGTTTTCTTAGATCCATTAGGTGTATTGTGGTGATACCTCGAACTTGTACTAAAACTTAAGCTATTTTGTCAGAGCAACTTGTTAATAAAAATAAATTTAATAATCAGTGCTTAAAATGCTTTTATTTCTTGCTTATTAAACAATAAAGCTAAATGTAATCTAAAAAATTAAGTGTATTCTCGCGTTAACACTGTTATTATAATAATATTAGTATTAACAAAAAAAATTACGCCATTATTTTTGCATTACTTTTCTCTCAATCTAAGCATTGTATTAAATTTTTAATTGTGATTAAATGCGTATCTTTAAACTTAAGTATATTAAGATTATGGTATTACGTTCTTTCCACACAAATTTAAAATTTGATCTTTCATAAGGAACTTCATATTAATTTTTATTGCTGGGTAGTTTCATACTGAGTTAGATACGATTTTTTAGTGCAATTTCTTTAAACGTTTACCCTGAAATTCACCTTTAAGATAATTAAGTAGTGTTATTAGTATACTATTGTATAAATAAAACTAGTTAATTTCTCAAATACAATTAACCTTTAATCATAGCTTAATGACTTGCACCAGATATAATTTATAGTAGCCCACTTCTGTGATATTTCAAATACGCCTATACCTTCTGTATTAAATGGAGTTAATTGGCACAATCACTCCAAATGAGGCATTACCAGTTTTGTGCACTGTAACAATAACTTTGGCCTTAAATTAAAAACTGAGCCAAAAGCTACTTGCATTTTAGAACACTACTTATCACTTGGTAAATGTTCTTAGGGTTTTATCAATAACGGTAAAGCCTCAATTTAATTTTTGCACAACTCCACTGTCTCCTCAAATAAAGTTTTCCAAAATTCGTTACTCCAATTAGATAGGTATACGCTTTTCATAACTTTTAGTTGTGGACCATTCAATAAAATGGAGGTCCTTCTGGATAAGACTCATTTTAAGTTTTAAAATGAGTTCCATGAAGGACCTTACTGACCACATTCTTCCAGTAGGAAAAATACAAATTTATCACCTTACACAACTAAGCCAGTATTTCATCTCGATAATATTTTATACTAATTCCATATGCGTTGACCATGCTATTCACTCGAGGTAGCCTATGAACTTTGAACAGACGGAGCTAATCACTAAATCCGCCTCTGATCTCAGAAATATTCTTAAAACTCCTATAAAGTTGGAGCCTTTACCATTAAATCAGTAAATGGCAATTTATTCTAAAAATTCTTCACGCCATTGAAGAAATACAATTACCTTATATGGAATGTCCGACTTTTCATAAGACTTAAAGTTGACCTCTTGTCTGCGTTATTTTTGTCAATTTTCCTAATATCGAACACTTCAATTAACCTGATAATCATCGGTGTAAGAGAACTAAGTAAGGAAGTTTCAATCTATTTTCGTATGACAATTCATCTATCCCCGAGAATCATCGTGTATTTCTATAATGTGTGTGCGTGCGCCATTCCTAAGGTAAGAAGGACCAAAGTTGCCCACAGTACTTCAAATGGGGTTTTACTCCCTCTCCATTCAAAAAGGTAAGTTTACTAATAATTTATCTGGTAAGGTAAGAAAACTGCTCTCTTAGATATAATGGAGAAGTGGTGTGTGGCTGTAGTGATTGAGGGTTATGAGATGTGGCGCCATCTATTCAATAACACCACAAACAAAGACCCATAAAATTTCAGTTGGGTATTCAAGTTTCAGACAACTAAAAAAAAAAAATAATAATAATAAATAAATGGTATGTGCAACAACATTTTCTTTTATAATGGAACACAAATTTAAATAAAATTGCTCTCTTCACAACAAGAACCTGACTTAAACTAGAACTGTTCGTGAGGGTTTGGTTATATTTTTTATTGATGTAATTTTTAAATGTAGTTCTGAGCTGGAGTTCTTAAATTAAATAACAAATTATAACATTTGGAAATGTAGCTTGCAAAAATTCAAACGTGGTAATACCTTTTTTTAAACTTATTTTTCGAAGGTCTTTTTGTACTTCAGTTTGTGTACAAGTGTCCCTAACGCATAATTACTAACCATTATAGTTGTGGAAGCGACTACTCTCAAAGGTTCTGGTATTTCTGTAAGTTTCTTTCTTTAATGTTTTGAACTTGTTTTAATCTTTCATATTTTACCTGTCTCTAACAGTTCAATCTTAGCCACTCTGAACTTTTTACGTTAAGATTGCAGCTTTTCTCCAGAGGATAACGTTGAATTATGCCTATATTCTGGTAGTATTGTTTCACTGTAAATTAAAGGTGACCTTCACGTTGCTAGCCCAAATTTCCATGAGTATACAGAGGGATCATTGTACAATCTTGTGTATGATTGGTTAGAGAAAATTCATTTTTTTGTTCTTTGAAATCGTGATATTTGAGTCAATCTTGTCCCGATCGTTGCACAATTTGCCTTCCTGTATTATATAAAGCCCAGTTGAAATAGGTTAGTCAAATAAACAGTATTTTAAGTTCAACTATAATTTGATTCCTCCTATTGCACCATTTTTATTTCAACCACCATAAACATTATATGTAACACGCGCCAGTTCATATATTTAAACTACTAAGTCTTCATTATTCAAACATTGGTGACTTGCTACCAGTTATATTTTAGTGTTCCTGTAATAAGTGTAAAATGTAGTTATTGCGGTTATGACTTGTTCGCACATATCTATTTAATGATGCAACATAGTGTTACGTATCTGCTTGTTTGTTACTTTCCGGTATAAATTCTTTCCAAGGAACTTCAGCGATACAAGTCCTTTCTTAATTAAAACTAGTTTATTCTTTCTCGATACAACTTTGTAATGCACAGAATTTCCACAGTTACTTAACCTTTATAACACACGCTATAAATCAATGATTCACACACATTACTTGAGGTGCCTACTGTTCGCTTGACTCAATTATCTATCTCTTCGATCTATCTGCATATTTATCTATCGCTGGCTTTAGTTGCCGTGCTTATATACTAAAGAGGGCGCCTGGCAAACACTCGGACATTCACGGGGTTTCTCGATAATTCGTGATCCTTCGAGAAACTCCAGCGCGTATACTCCCAGCGTCGCGTGACTTCCGCTGTCGTAACAATAGTTAAAGCGATAATTGCAGTTATACCAACCACTTCTAAAAGTTAGTTGTTGTTAGCTGATAGGTCTGTATTCACAGTACTAATGGAACAATTTCACTTCAGTTGCTCTTCACTTTTTCTTATGTAAACAGCATTTCTGGAACTATTTTTCGTTGAAACTAACTCAATATTTACGAAACTAAAACAGACGAACTAGTTAACAACAACTTAATAGTCTGTGAAACACGAAATCAATCGCTTATTATACTATCATTCACGTCTTAATACGATCTAGATCCTTGTAAGGATTCTGGGAGGGTGAAGTTCTATATAATATTAATAATAATAAATAAATTTGATTAATTAACTTTCCACCCTCCTGTGCTGTTATGTGAACCTTCATACAGCGATGTTTACACCGTCGTGTCCGCTAGATGATTACATATGAGGGTTGTATATTATTAACTATCTTATGAATATATCAACATCTCAAGGCCATGGGCATTCATGTCTTGCATATAGCATTTTGTATATAATATAGTTCTCTCCGCTTGGGTTGTAGGTTTGTGGCAACTATGGATGGCGTTTGGGAGCTCTTCCACATTGCCACGTCATCTGCGAATTAGTGATATGGCTTGTGACATAGCTTGTTTCAGAATCTTGTTCTTTCCATGTAGTTATGTTATCGTGTACGTGGAAGGTGGGTGCGTATTGTATTGAGTGAGATGTTCATAAATATTATTAAAATAATAATTGTTCATGTCTGGATCGTTGTGACACACACACACACACACACACACACACACACACACACACACACACACACACACACACACACACACACACACACACAACGTAAGTAACTAGTACTATACGTACGTTACTTACGTTTACTTCCTTACCT
>NW_013665656.1:359552-377771 GCF_000517525.1 Limulus polyphemus | reverse complement strand
ACACACACACACACACACACACACACACACACACACACACACACACACACACACACACACACACACACACACAAGAATATACGTATATGGCATTTCTTTTTGCCTCTCCAAATTTTAACTACTACTGCCGCCTAGCTTGTAGTTCATTGTTTTTATGTAGATGTTATATTAAGTAGTTGCAATTTGAACCGTTTAAAATAAAAAGTAACTGCTCAAAGTTGCACACTTTTCTATAAGTGTTTACCATTGTTATCAAAAAACTCCTCGCTAGCCTTAATATGTTTGTTTAATTTATCTCATTTCTAGTGGAATACGTAGACGCTGGTTTCTGTATTTGGCTAGATGGAATACAAAGAAAACATCCTTTACTTGCATCTCCGACAGAAAAGGTAAGGCGATATATTTTAATTTGTCTGTTTTACAGTGAATTTGTATTAGGTGTATGCAGTGTGCACATTTGGTATAACTTCCACAGGTTTAAGTGTTTTTTTGTGTGTGGAACTTGAGTATATGTACCCTAGATGGCAGTACTTCTCACGTATTAGCTATTTTGCATGAAATTGTTTAACTATGCAGGTCGGCTATATACTTTATTTTGTATTCTATTTTGTCGTAGGTTTTGGCCTACGCAAAGGAGTACGGCGAAGACACCTTATCAAGTGTGGCTACCAAGGTTTTTCATGTAGCTCCTGCGCAGTATATGCTCAGAATCACCGATAGGATACTTGGAAGAGCTGAGAAATGGATGAGAAACAACAAGCAAAAGGTGTGAGCACTTCTGTTTTCTTTTTCTTATTTCTTTCACATTTAATCTTTTTAATTCTCGAGACCGTAGAGACAACTTAGATGCTGGTCTATCACTGGTGATTCTCGGACAGATATACCCAGGCCCGTGCAAAGCTGGTAGTAGGCCCCCATTTCAAACTGCTCATTAAGTATTTTTGTAATCAGTGCTAAATACATATGATTTATGTATGGGTGTGTAAATGATGTACTTACAAGTAAGAAGAATTGAATAAAAGAACTAGAACGATTTAAATAAAAAAAAAAAAAAAAAAAAAATAAAAGTTAGGACAAGCAATTTCATTCAAAATGTATACAAGACAATAGAGTACAGTACTGTAATAAGAAGCAGTAAATATAATAGCACATTCATGTTTATTCTGTATTCGGAAGTAGGCCCCCTCAAAATCGTAGGCCTATGCCAACTGGCCCACCTGCTGTCCCCCTCCTCTGTTCTAGACTGGATGTACCTGGTGGCGCCCATCTCTGCTCTAGACGGCTGAGGGGAGGAAGTTTGTGTACTCGGGCTGCTCTTTTACCAACGAATATTTGGATTATCCACCATATTATAACTACAACCACAGCTAAATGGAGGAGCATGTTCGACGAAGGGGATTAGAACCCGTGACCCACAGATTGCGAATTGAGCACCCAAACTACCAGGCTTTGCTGAACTATCCAGTAAATCAAAAATTAAATAGTGACGATATGTTTAAAGTATTGAGAGTCCCGTATCTCTAAAATTAGCTTTCAAATGCAGTTTCGTGAAGTTCTTAAATGAGCAACTTAATAGACGAAGTTTTCTGTGTCTTTTATTAGAAACTTGAATTTTATTCTATTACAAAATTCGAAAGGGTGCAAGGGCATTAAGACCGTGTTAGGCTTAAGTATAGAGCCAAATAATAGTGTATTTATTCTCCACTGGTGTCGAAAGCCAACATTTAGAGTAATAAGTATTTGGACTTGCTGCTGGGTGGTATGTAGGTAATGGGGAATCTTAAATAGAGCCTTCTCGTTCGTCTCACTTACTAGTAAATTCGAAACGCTTCACGAAACTAACCAATGATCCGCTGGTAACAAGTTTCTTTATTTTAAGGCACTGCTAATTCGATCATTTCGTCGAACACTGAGAAGACTACGAAGAAATGCAGCTAAGCAGCGCCATCTAGCTGTGAAAAACTCAAAGAAGGGAAGGGAGATTGTAAGTTAATCGTTTTGTATATTTACACGGTCAGGTTATCGATATGTTGCATGTGTCATTGTACTAAAGAACGATAAGTTGTTAGTTTTTTATATAACATTAATATGATCCTTTATAATGTATTCAAAGATAAACATTAGTATGTTGTACGTTTGTTTTTTCTATAAGAGAAACTTCGTTTTAAAGGTAACTCCAAAGAAAAAGGTTGGATTTTCGTACCGGCTTTTAAGTTTGCCAAGATGGATTCTGAGAAGGCTAGGAGTGGTCTCTGTAAGCAATTGTCAGTTGACCATGCCATCGTCAATAGGTATGTTCCCCCAACCACCAGAAAATGAAACTAATGTAAAACAATGTTAAGATCTATTGCTGAATAGGACAAGTTTACGTCAGCATTTTCACGTGGTTTCTTCAGTCCAACTTTTGTTTGTGAAAGAAATGGTTTATTTTACAGCTGACGTCCAAAGTTGCTTCAGGACACCAAACGTCAGGAGTTCGGGAAAATAACTTTCAGATATGATTAGTTTTAAGTTTTGGATCGATGAACTTTCCACAACTTTTTGACAAACTCTAGTTTTATGTATTTGGCTGATTTTTCTAGTTAATTTTATAATCAAGATTTCTCATGTCAAAGGGGGGGGGGTATTAATTTGTTTTTCCAGTTAGCCAGGCTGCGTTTTTTGTTGAACTTTGTGCGTAAAACAACATACGTGGCCTAGCTAACTAATAAATAACTATTTCATGTAAAATTCTTATCAGTGCCAGTTTGGCAGTCTAATTTTTTTTTTTTATTCGTTTAAGCCGTACACTCAATCCTCTTTTGCACAATTTTTTCAGACCTAAGGTGTTTTTGATTAGATAACATGCCTTTTTGTCAATACACACCAAAAAAAAAAATACACAAAGTAAGAAAGTGACACTCGACAGTAACAAATGAACATTAGCTTTATGATCGCAACCCTATTATTCGGAACAGAGCTATACTTTACAGCACCAACCAGGTTCTTCAAAAATATGGTAGTTTTTCCTCTCTAAAGCATTGTTAATAATTTTCTTCGTACTAACACCATGGAAACTACATTACCAGTTTTTTTTGTCATCACTCGCATGCACTCGGTACAGCCATATCACGCATAGTTAAGTTAACTGCTTAAGCTAATACCACGTGACGCTAAATGCTCTTTAGTTCGGAGAATTTCATAGAATTTAGCAAACTTATGCTTAAGAGTTAGCAATGAATTGTAATCGTCCACTTGTATGACTTTTGAAAACATTAGCTGTCCCTATCTACTATCTAGCGAAACCACAGCCAAGGGAACGTCATCTAATTAGTGACGCGCATGAATGGATTAACGAGATTCCCACTGTCCCTATCTACTATGTAGCGAAACCACAGCCAAGGGAACGGGTTTTAGTTCGGAGGATTTCATAGAATTTAGCAAATTTATGCTTAAGAGTTAGCAATGAATTGTAATCGTCCACTTGTGACTTTTGAAAACATTAGCTAGAAACTGCTAATCTAGTATGCTTGGCCTAACCAGTAATTGTGTATCTGCAAGTGCTTTCACCCTATAGTGTTGCTGCTCTAAATCGGCAGTCTTTAATCCGAATGACCAAAAAAAAATTAAAACGGCCCACCTTTACTTTTATTAATTTCAGACCGACAACTCACGTAATTGTCTAGTCATACGCAAAAATGTTTGTCAAAATTGAGCGGTTTTTGTTGAATAACCTTGCACTAGTGACTCATTTGGGCCAAATATGAACCCTAATTGTAGGCTGTAAAAATATATGTCTACTGAATATGTAACAGCTTGAATTACCATAAGTCCGAGCTACAGATAGTGGAAAAGTGCTAAATTATCACTCATGTTAATAACGATGTCCTGCAGGTTCGTTTGGCCGCACGACACATTACTTTGTCTAAGATATTTTTTTTCACAACCGAAAGTTAGACTTAAGACGTGAAAATATAGAAATAAACTTGTTTCCGTATAAATACATCTTCATTTTATATTCATTAATTTACTTAAATTTTGTTTAAAATCTAATCTTACCTTATTTTTTATTTAATCTTTTCAAAATTGTCAATGTGCATGGACATGCAACATATTTGAGCACTATTTTTCTGCAACGTTGGATGCCTAACTTATTCACATTTTACAGTATTTAAATTAGTTTGGTAATATTTTTTGGAACTTCATTAATTAGTATTAACATGATAAAGTCTAAGCTGGACATTATTTTCTAGAATCAACCTAAAAGCATGACCTACATTGTAGATGAGCATAAAAAAATCTCGCATGTAGACATAAGTAAACAGTATTAAAGATTCCTTATTTAACCTTTCAGTTGAAAGTGGTATTATTTAGACAAAAGATTAAATGTGATTTTAAATAGGACTTGCTCGAAACTTACTTCAAAGTAACACATCACGTAAAATTAGCAAAATATTTTTAAATAAAGCCCTCCCATCCCATCATGCTCAGATAAGAACTACAGTTATGATTATTCTAATATAAATATGTGTACCTGGTATTTAATTTATAGAGTGAGAGTTAGTCTAAATGCACCGTAGTGAACCAATTTATTCGAATTATCGAGACGTCATAATAGTTGACTCAGACACTTTGAATACGGCGAAAACTAATACGTGAGCAATCGATAGCTACATTAAAAGTTGCAGCTGAGAAACAGAGCAACTATGTAAAGTGAACGTTTATTATACGTTGTCAGTAATTATAGAAACTTTTATAACCAGTGGCATTTTATTACCTTAGGTTTTTTTTCTCTCTCTCTCTCTCTACCCAATGACTTGTTTACAGAACGCAATCCATATTATTGGCCAAATATACAACAGATCACTTTCCAAAGATGGCCGTAATCGCAAACTGTTCTTAAACTATTTTTTTTTTTTGTTTCGTTTTCTTTCGAAGCGTCTCATCACCTTTAACCAAAACTCGTTTCGTCGTCATCTTTACACACAATATTTTTTAAACCTTGTTATGACTAGACTGTAGTAAGACATTAGCTCGACCGATGGATAACTTCGATGCCAGATTCACTATCACCACACTCTTCATGATGGTAGCGTCTTCATCTAACAATTCTTGACCAGTTGAGTCTGTAATGAGCCATTGCCTAGCTGACATGGCACCATTACTACCTTCAGCGATTGTGTTTGAATCGGTACTTTCTACTTCACCTTCCAACTTTGTCTTTTTTTTTCATTCTAAATTAGCCTTTGAAACATTCCACCCATCCTAAGTATCCAAATTTTGTTACATCCAACTGTTGTCCAAGTGAATTAACTTTCTGAATAAGCATTGTCATTAACAATTGAATTTTTCCCTTGTTCTAATCTACTTGTACTTGTTGACCACAATATATAAATAAAATATTGTTTATATAATAATGATAAACGTAACGTCGCAAGAGTATTTCAGATGTTTGCACTTTTGCGTTTAAACCATGTTTATTACTTCTTTTTCCACACTGTGATTAAGCTCTTCTTTCTCCCGCGTACGGTATTGAACCATAACTTCTTGTTTAATAGTTATTTTGTATATTCTTTTAACTGTTTCTGACCTACACGTTGTTCCTGTTGTACCAGAAAAACCAGTGTCTACGTATTTGTTCATTGTATGCTGATCATAACCAATGTATGTAATGGTAGAATATACGTGTAGTTTCAAAGGTTTTTAATGTAAAATGAATTGTGTTCTACAAAAGTCGTTCGCCTCACCAAACATTCACTGCAGTTAACACGTAAGGTTAATTTTTAATGCCTTTGGTTTCAATAATAATCAAAAATATGGAACCTACTCCTAGAAATAAAGTTACCCATCAAATAGGATATAACTAAGTTCTTAATTTAAAGAACTGTTTCGGAGAGATTACTATGAATCTAACCTTTCTAGTGTGAGATAGTTTTTCTTATGGTATTTGTTTAGCCTCTTGTATTTGTGTATACATGGACACTATCAAAACTGCATAAAGTCGCTACATTACCGTACTTCTTAATTGATTAGCTACTTCAAATAATCGCTTACAAGTCACAATTAACAACTTTCATAATTCGTAGAATAAAATAATCAAAACGATTGTTCTTATCTTTCTAATGATTCTTGTCTTTTGGAACACCATACACTTGGGAAAACTCTATCATTAGCACTTCTTATCTGTTGTTAACTGGGTTTGATCCTTTAATCTTTTTGAACAACTCATCTTTTCTGCCCATTCGAAGCTGAATTATTAGCGCAAATCTGAGTTTTGGGCTCCTCCATTCTTAATTATAGTTTCAAACTTTGTATCATTACTCTTGGTTTAACTAGGAGCCAAAGCTCTGAGCTATTTATACCGCTCACCGCAAAAAGTAATTACTGAGCATTTGTTATGCTAAAGCAGTTCAACAATAACATACGATAAATCTACATTTTTAATCTTTAAGTTACGTCTCATTTTGAAATGTGAATGGTAGTGTGATTACCTCCTAACAAGTTACTGTGGAATATTCTGATTGGGAAATAAAATTTGGCATAAACATTATTCATGACTGTTGTCCCGTTATTTTAAAAGTGAATGTTGAGCTTTACCTGCGTGCTCAGCTTTCAATATAATATTTAGCACCGAAATGCTGATTTGTTTATATAACTCCCTGAAGTATAGCGTGACTTGCAAAGGAAACGTCGTGTTTAAAATGACTGTTCAATTACTCTCATGGGTAAAACTTCACCAGGCTCATTTAGAATCATAATTTTATTCGAGAAAATTTTTTGTTGTTTTCCGACATGATCAGCCGGCGTATTAAGCCTATTTCTCAATGAAGTTACTATAAATATCCGTTCTGGACATTGTTAAACGATTCTTGTAAAATCATACACACTTCTATACATTTTGTTCAAATCGCTAATTTCTTATTGTTCAAATAGATAAATAAAATCAATACTAGTTTGCGAGAAAAACAACTTGGGTGTGTAATGTAGTTTTGAAATGCCCTGTATCATGGTCATATTTTTCTAAATATAATTTAAGATTTTCAATGTCTCTAAAATTATCCCCCTCGACAATAGATTCAAAGACATAACCAGTTTGAATGTGACTTAATTTATAATCACCCTGTACGACATACATACATACTCTACAATTTGACGTCATAATTGTTTTGGTTCTATTTAAAAGGGTAGTCTTCTCGAAAGAAGAATTGGCTTTGATAGTTTGCATATAGTAAAATGGATTTGATTCTTAAAGACCGCTATGTAAAATATGAAAATGGATTGTTTGTAAGGTATTAAAATTTAAATTGCTGAAGTCCTTTGTTAGAAAGACGTCGTATGTTAAAATTGTATGATATTTAACCTCAAGTTTTCACTGCTTCATTCAATTTGACTAACACCAAGGATCTTTTTTTTTTATTATTATTATTAGACAGCAAAAACGATAACTTTCATAAAAGTCCAGGAGCTAAACGTAAATATGAAGCTATAGAATCTGGAAGTGAAGACGGTGAAGGATTGGAGATGCTGGCCAAAATAGACGAGTATGTTTCTTCAGAAGATCCAGATTATGTTGTAAGATATTTTGAATCTGTCGATTAATTAACTTTTGTTATTTAGAAACAACAAGACATGCGTTGGTTATTTAAGATTTTAAAAGCGACACGCGGATACTTTTACAAATGTACTTATCAAAGTGACATTCAAATTATAGAACTATGATTTGTTCCTTCTTACATGTGTGGAACCACCACCACCCAATTGGAAAATGTTAGTTCTTTATATCCTGAAACTGGACGGTGAAAAATCCTTTTTGAAGTCTAGAGTAACGCAGGAAAACTTTCTTTCCAAATATATTGACCATTAAAAAATCAACTGCTAAAATTTTAAGTATTAAACTAAGTTATGTAAATTTCAGCCTTCTGAGGAAGAGAGCACAGACAGTTTAGAATACCAGTCTGATGTAGAGGACGAAGAAATTCCTGCTACAAACATTAAAGAAGATGAGAAAATGGAAAAAGCTGCTAATGAAAATTTGAACAAGGTACTAGCTGAATGTGAATTTTCTTTGAAGTAACTTTAACAGATCTATCATTTAAAACTAGAATCCATTAAACGTTGACACAACTTAAATAGTTAAATGAGATCTGATTATACTAAAATCGTTAGGGGGATGGAATGAGGTGTGTGTGTGCATAAAAAAAAAAATAGCATCCATAATCCATTATTAATAGGGATGTAAAACATACAATAAAGTCCACAGTTAAGTCCGAGTAAGAACTGTAATAAACCGTACTAAAGTAACTATCTGTTATCCACAACTTATCACAAATATTTCAAGACCTCTGCTTGAATATCGTGTGATGATAATTTTAAATCCTGAATTTTATTTAAACTTCCTAGAAATGCATACGCAAGTTATTCTTGGGACTAAATCGGTACTTACGTTAACTGTGAAATATTTGTGTGTGTGACCAAACATTCTATTAACTTTAACTCTATCGTAGTGTAAAAGTTTTAAATTTATTTTCTTTTAAGTCTGAAGAAAAGGATTGTGTGCCTTCAGAACAGCCAAATAGTCCAGAAGATCAAAATACTAATGGTTAGTGGTTTTTATGTTCTTAATTCGTGTATAATGATAAATTCAAATGAATTTGAAAGGCGGTATTATCTCTCCCAGATTTATGAACACTACTAACAATTACATAGTTATGAAATAAACTCGTGTGTAACCTAAATTTAACTTATTTCCATAACATTAGCTTTACTTACAAGCTGCGTTATGAAAAAATCTAACCAATAAATGTGTAGGACTGGGTGGTCTACCTCTTCAGTTAACACTTTAAGAACGTACTAGTGTTATGAACACTTAACAAGATCATGCTGAAAATTTCCACTGGTTACTATTCATACATAGTATTATGAGATGTGGCCTAGTATTATCCATTAAATGTTGGGAAAAGTGTGTAATTGTGGCTACACTACATGCAGGTTGTTTAGGGATTTTAATATGTGGATTTGTTAAAGATAATACTATTGTAATAAATATTATATTTTGAAGAGCTACCTAAATTTCTAAAAATACATTATGTGAATATTTTATCTTTTTTTTTTTCTTCTTCTTCAAGATCGGGTGCAAGAAGATGCTGCAGCTCTGCCATCTGAAGAGTGAATGTTATTTTGCTGCTTTGCTTTACTGGAATCATCTCTAGCTTGTTATCCTTTGTCATGCAATTGTAATAAGCAGTTTTGCAAATTCTACTTCATCTTTTAAAAGTTAAGAATGGAATTTATGCTTTAACTACTAATTTCTGAGTAACGTACATTACACAACAAATCGGATGACCAGAGTTTAAATACATTTTATTTTAAAATACGAAGTATCTTGTTAAAATAAATATTTTTGGCCGAGTGTCTTACAGAATGCAAGTTTACTTTTGGATTTGAAAGCGGAGTTACATAAATATATAGATACGGAATCTTGTCAGCACTGCCACGTGGTGGCTATAGGAGTAACTACTATAAACGGTTGTCTAGTTTATTTGGTGTTTTATCAAAATCTTGCATTGCCTATGATTTCAAGATTCATTAAGAGGCTATTTCACATGGTAATTGTGATACTTGAAGAATATTAAATAATAAATGTGAATGTTTTCATGAATAACAGTACTTATATTCATAATTCAGTAACAACTCTTGATATTCGTCCGTTCCATACGCTTACCCACAGACACAATCTCTAAAACATCAATGTATTTTTTGTTTTGTATCTTTATCCCTCTCTCAATCAAATATTACCATGAAATAACCTTTAACTTAACAGAACGTAAGTTGCAAATGTCGCAAGAATCTGGAATACTATTTAACTAGCTGCTTCCACAAGTACGTGAAACTAATCATCACAGAACGTACTTATCTATACCAAATCATTTCTTTAAATATGTGACTACAGTATTGAGGTAATACAGCCAGTCATCAAAATTATAAATGGCGAACGAAATGGCATAAATCCAGTTAAAGTTTTCTTCAGAATAACCATGAGCCTTGCGCTCCAAGCTGACCTTGGAATATCTGTACAGGTCTCTGCATGCCTTCTTATAAATACAGTATATCAGCTCATAGTATTTCTTGAACCTGGCCAAGATTTATCCATCTTGGTTTGTACGAAGGACCCCCTCTTATCTTTTCCCAACCCCCAGTTAGCAGGATTGGGTAACTAAATCTTGCTGGTTCTGTCATACATAAGTACAACAAATTTTGAATGTAGCTCCATAGTACTGTCAAGAATGTGTAGGGGCTTCTTGCAGTGTCAGAAACGCATATCTGACATCAACGAATACATCCTGTGTCCCATGCTCCCTTTTTGCATTTTCCAATAAAAAAAATGTTGTTACATCGTACCCAGTAAATGCGTGAAACGTTGATAATCTCTTTACTTTCAAGGGGCTTAAGGTGGCTGGAGTTTCACGTGCGACGATGACCTGTGGTGTTTGCTACTCCAACCGAAACTTGCTTCAGTGACAGGATTTTTATTTCCAAGTTGGACAGAATGACCGACACATCTGTGTCTGCAATCCTCAGCATCATTCTTTTGTGCCCATTGTATGCAACATCTGATTAGATGCAGCATCATTCTTTTGTGTCGGCTTCCTCGTATGACCATAGATCAATGTGACTCTTGTCTTCCTTGCTAGGTGATTATAGTAATGATTCACCAATGGTACTGTAAGCCTCTTTGCTTTCTATTTCGTTTGAGGTACCTTGTTCTGACATTATATGGAACAATATAGTTTTGTTGCCATTTACGAAAAAAGCGTTACCAGTTACTGATAATATTTTATATTGGAGTAACCCTTCTCTTACCTCTCGATGTAGCCTTCAGACTATCTGGCATGTGTGTATCCCGTAATATGTACAGTCTGTTGACATTGTTTTAGCTGTTTACAGGAACACGATAGTTGCATATTCTTGGAATGTATGAGAAGCTCCTATTGAAAGCATTTGAACAATCTTGGCCTCTTACAGTATTCGAGCAGTAACTTGTCGGATCTCATTTCACCCATCTTGAACAAGGATGTAGCCCAAGGCTGGTTTTCATGATTGAATTCTTCTAATTTACCTTCCTGTAACTGGCATGCTATATACAGTCTGGGGAATAAAGCAGTCACCTTCTAATATTGCAACGTGGGCCTTCTGTTTCCTGGACGACTTTGTTTAGAAAACAAGTGTCGTTTTTATTACTATTCCAAAATTGGTTTGGATCAATCTACAAACATCTCTTTAACAAATGTACAATGTTGCTTCTGACTTATCTTGTACACACTGTCAGTTTTCACTAAATCTCACCACGATGTTCTTAAATCCAGAGTCGAGAGATCACCACTGCTCTCTGAAAATGGCGACTGCTACATTTTTGTCAAAACTATCCATATCAATCTGTTCACGTACTGCAACTTCGGTTTATCAATGTTATATATGCAACATGTGAAGCTTAGAACGGTGAGACATTAGTTATCACTGCAACCACAAGGGTGCGTTGCTGACTGGGTTCCTTATCCAAAAATAATTATTTTTAAATGTATTACTATGCGAAGTTCCGTACTCTTAAATCCAAAGTGAAAGATTTTGATCAAAATCCTGCTTTAACCACCCCATTATGAACGCAAGACAAGTTAAAACCAGCTATACGTCTTGACAAATACGGCCCTTCTGTATAATGTCGGGAGAAATCTTTACTAGTCAAAAATGTAACATTAAAAAATCTTAAACTATAGAGAAACCAACAGGGTCATACCCCCTCGGAGTGCATACCCTAACCTACTAATGTTGATCATTGCATAAAAAAAAGTCAACATCTATTCTTGATGCATCAGATGACTGGACAATGGTAAATATCACTGTCCAAATCCACGTAATGATAGGGCTCGAAGTTAACACGAGTTACCTGTTAGTTACTATCGCAAGTTTTGTAAGTAAAACTTCGAAGGTATTACAAAAAGTTACTAATACACATTTCGTAAATTCTGCAGACACTTACTATCCGATATCAATATACGCTGTTCAGTCATGTATGTTGCAAACTTCTGAGTACAGAAAATTATTATAATCAAAACACGCGGTAGTGAGTCGTGCACCGAAAACAATCAGCAGGACACAGTGTTATTAACAGGAGTGATAGTTCAGCAATTTTCCACTTTCTGTAGCTCGGACTATGGTAATCCAAACTCTCAATTTCAGTGGATGTGCTCTACTGGACTCTTACTTCACATCATATTTCAAGACAACCCATTAAAAAAATACACGAGATATAAAATACCCACTTTTGATTTAATTTCTTCCCTGTATTTTTTTCCCCTTCTTCGCACCGAAAGTACGAAGACTTTATTTGATAGAAAAACCTAACTTTAATGAATTTTTAGCTTATTTTATTTCAAATTTGGTAGACTGACAGATCTTTACAATTTAGTCTCAAATTTGGTACAAGTATAAGCCACGTGTGCAAAGTTATTAAACAACAACAAAAAAAAACACTCAATTTTGACAGTTTTTGCTCACGCCTACGCAAACTCGTATGAGCTATCTATGGGTCTGAAAGTTTTGAGACGGCTCCGCCCAAGAGTACAGATGGACCATTTGTAATTTTTTTTTGTTATTCGGATTAAAGACTGAATTAGAGCAGCAAAGGGCGTGCATATACACAAGTATTGGTTAAGCCAAGCAAACGAGATTGGCAGTTTCTAGTTCAAGTTTTCAAAAGAATCTTGGGGGAGTGGGCGGTTATTGCTGACTGCCAACTTTTAAGCATAAATTTGCTAAAATTTAAGAAGCTTTTTTAATTAAAGAGCTTTTGGTGTCACGTGATATTAACTTAAGTAATTAGCGTAAATAATGAATCTTGACATGGCTGTACAAAGTGCATGCGGGTGATGACAAGAAACTGTTATTCTGGATTCCATGGCGTTACTATAAAGTTATTAACTGTTTTAGAGAGGAAAAATTTGGTTGGTTCTGTAAAGTATAGGTCTGTTCCCAAATGATACGGTTGCGATCCTAAAGCTAATTGTTACTATAGTCTTACTTGCTTCGGTTTGATAGTGTGTATCTAATCCAAAAAGACTAGGTGTAGAAAAAAAAAAAAAAGATTGAGCATGGAAGGTAAAGAAATGAAATCACAATTGGCAGCTACACTTGTAGCATTGGTAAGAATTTTACAACAAATATTCATTCATTAGTTTTCTGGGCAGCGTATTTTGTTTTACCCACAATCATGCCCAAAGTTGAACATCAGATTTTTGAAGTGCAATTCTGCTGGCAGCGTGGTTAAAATTAGTGTGCCCTAAGTGTTCATTTGTTGGAGATCAAAGAGGTTGGAATAAGCAAGTTAAGAGCGTCCATACCATGTAATGTGCCATCACAGTTCTGCCACATAATTAAACAGTGTAGCATAAATCTGGTATTTCTTCAACTACAACTTTTCCAGATGGACAAATAGCACATCATAACTTTAGGTCCAAGTAATAAGACTGCTTAGTATCATAACGCAAAGTTGACGCTGGAACATTTTCGGATATTAAAAAAAAAAGTCAATATAAAAGTTAAAATGGGGAAGTATAATGCAGGTTTAATTATAAAAGATTTAGTTTTATGATAAGGATAGTTTTAGAAATTTAGTAAGACGTTTACTTCGAAACTGTAAATTATATTACAGTATAATTAGTAGTAATAAAATCACAATAGAGCACATGGGGCACCAATGCATTGCCAAACACGTAACAAAGGCAAGGTTTGAAGATGTGATCAGTAACATTTGCTGATTTTAAAATACTGCCGTCTTATTTAAACTCTGCGCAATATTTATATTCAAATAGTGTTAGAAATATGATGGCGTCTAACATTTCTGTAATGTTTTAAACAATGCTCTTCGTTAACGTAATATGATCAGCAGAGAATTAATTATTTTCTAGCTTTATAAGTATTACTCTTCGCCCCTCAGTGGCACAGGCGTTATGCCTGCGGACTTACAACGCTAGAAACCGGGTTTCGATACCCGTGGTGGGCAGAACACGGATAGCCCTTCGTGTAGCTTTGTGCTTAACTTCAAACGATTAACCTCTACAATATTTTTTCCCAGACACACTTTCTTTGTTCAGTCCTACTTGGTTTTCAAAATGACTAGGTCGGCAGAGATTCATTTTGAGAGAATAAAAGTTACCAAGTTATTTATTCATCAACTAGACTACTGTGTACATAGGTACGCACACTGTTTATGTTATGTTGAAATAAATATTGTTTTCATTGTTACTTAAATGTGTCCAATCTTTATTTCTCAATGAACTTAAAATGCAGTCAAGTTATCGACTACAGAACACCACCCTTCTTCATGGGATCTTCTCTTATTGGGAGTTTGCCGGTCTCATATTTGTCAGGAGAACTACTTTGCTTAAGAATACCACACTGTCGCCGATTAACAAATTTGTAGCGCTGTGAACAAAGTGTCTTAAAAGTGTAAGTTAATAACTTAACCTATATATGGTAGCAACCAGCAATGGGTAACTGTAGACTGTCGATCCATATACATGTTAAAATAATATGTACATACAGCGTCTAATATTCACATAATTTGGGAGCATTCTTCACTTTGATGTAATGATATAAATATCCCTTAACCGAAAGCAACTTAAAAATAAATATTTATACTAGGAATGAAAGGGAGGGGGTCGAATAGGTGGTGCCACAAAATATCGCAAGAGTTTGGTATTGTTTCTTGGTACAGCGTTCCAAACAAAATTAGACATATCGAAACAGCGATGCTAAGATACTACTGGCGATTAAATACACTGAATTATATGGTTATTGTAAAACTTGAATTTGTGAAATGTTAAAATAAACAGCTTTCATTCATTCAAAAACATTCGATCTTTTAAGTATATACTTTCAATTCATAAATCTAATAAAACATAGTGACGTGACGAAGCTAAGACTAATTTCATTTTGCTTTTATAATTCTAATTTATTTTAGTTTTTTTTCCAAATATATGCAGCCAGTGGTTTTAATTTTTGTTTTGTTTAATGCCGAGACAAGGATAATCTATTTTACACAGACAAAATCGGATAATTCAACACCTTATTTGAAAATGTAAATACGCGATTAAACGATCTATTCAACGAAATAATTTACTTCACGTTTGTTTGATATGGAACGTATTTACTGAGAATATAATTATTCGAAGATAACTAAAACATTGGTTTATTTTCTAATTGTACAAACTGCTTATGCTGCTACGTTTTTCTATTAGTAGAACTGGTTGTGAAATTGTCGGATTATAAAAAATCGCGTTTTTCTCAGGCGGACAACAGGTAATTTTGGATAAAAGATAATAGAGAAAAAATGGATAGGTCTAAACAAAATGTTTAATTTTCATTTTTTACAACGTTATTAGCATAATTTCAATGTAATACAGTGTTATTGCCTGACGAAAGAGCGTCTGCTCGAAACTCTCAGACCGTGACGTAATGTTATTACCTCTGGCTCCTCCGCTGTATGGTATTAAAAAGCGCTCAGCGGAAAGGCTGGGACAAAATTTAATAAAGCGCCGTAGAAATAAAAGTTTAAAATTTGAAAAATAATAATAATCCAGATACTCTTTATTTCTACTACAGAAAACATCTAAAATTTTATAAATTAGATAGTGAGAGGAAAGGGCAAATTCAGTAAATTTACGTCAATGTTATTAACTTAATAAATAAAAGACAACGTGTGTTCGTAATTGCGTAAGCATAACATCGTGACTTGTGGAACGTGTGTTGTTGGATGGCCCCCAAAAATTAGTTATATCTGCCCTTGCCAAATTTAGTAACTTAGTTTTTGAAACAATTACGACAATATTAGAACCTAATAATATTGTTCCTAATAACCTTCATGGCATGGACTCCTTTTCTAAGCTGGAACGGCATGATTATAATTAATTATACTTTTCATAAGACAGTATTAAGCCTGTTATATTTTTAACAGTACATTATTTATTCAGTCCCTTATGGTTTTTCAAGAAGTGTATAATAGTGTTTCAACAACACTATGTTCGCCATATCCATTGCCTACAACACGTTTCGCTCAATACACAGCTAATCAGGATGATATTGAGGAGATTTGCATAACATTTTATCCTTTCAATGTCAACGTAATTCATCCCCTTACATTTATTCTCTCGCCAGTAACCTTGAGATCGTAACCAACGAAAATGTGCGACTATTAATGAGCAAAGGGAATGCCATAAAATGAACGAGAAACGCACCAAATAAAAAAAAAAATATTAATCACTCAATAGTTTTACTTCAATAGAGTGAAAAAATAGTAATCCTGTACACAATACGGGTAAAAAAATGTTAAAGACATAATCCATAATATACTTAACATGTTCATTATTGTTAATAATTGGATTTTTTCATGAGAAATAAAGAAGTTACCGAGTATTTAGATTATTTACATAGTAGATATGTCATTACTCCCGCCGATAAAGCAGTTAACATTTAATTTGTAATATATATTACAATTTTATGTAAATAACTAGGGTTTAATTCAAAAAACATATAAACACATTACGGTGCTAAGAAACTCTGGTGTACATTATGTTCAATTTTATGTAATACCTGAACTATTTCGAGTTCCCATACTACATAAAATATCATGCAAGTACGATTTGTCAATTTTAACATGTAATACTGCAATTTTATCAAAGATCCAATACGGATCCGTTTACTATCATCAGTGATTCCACTGAATGCAAGGATAAAATTAAAGGCTTTAGCGCTAAAACAATAGTAACATTTGATTCCAGTTATCTTTACAATAGTCTTCCAATTAACTAAAGTATTCGTTCATGAACAATTTTGAGGTATTTTAATATGTCTGTTAAACTAATGCTTCACGTCACTATGACAAAGAGACTCAAAAATTATCACCGTTTCATATTAAAGAAATTATCGCAGGCCACGTATCCTTTGCTTGACAAGATACTTGTGCAATTTGGCTAACGCACCTTCGAACAAGTACAAGAAATTTTAATTGGGGATAACTTCAGGCCATAAGTTGCATCCTTACATTTGTTCAAACTTGAATTTTCCTACAATACAAATCTCGGTAAGAAAGCCCGTAGTAAAGCTTTGCATATCAGTCTCGCTTGCAAATAGATATATTGATGCTATTACTATACCTAATTATCTTTTTAAAAACACAACCGAACAAATATATCCACCAGAACTCATCCTGGAAAAAAAGCTCTTTCCATACGAACAAACGAAACTACTCGAGTTTAGGTATTAGCATCATAAATCAAACACTCAAGTTAAGTTTTCAATAAAACTGTCATTTTCAATTAATAAACCTTTCATTTCCAATTATGAATATTCAGAATAAGTTATGTTTCCTATTCGCAGCTTATAATGTAGGACAAATATTGTACCTAATAAGACTTTGTGGACAGAGCTCGTAAACACAAGTTTTTCTCTTGTGTTAAAAGTTTTTCAATTTTGTGAAAATTTCAATAATGTTTTTATTAATTCTCGATTTAGGCGTTTTATACAATATCACGATCTCTTAAAAAATTTCACTTATTTGGAAATTGCATGATGTAATATTTCATCGTCGTAGTATATTGTACACCAGTAATTTTACCTCCTAGACAGTTAGTACTAGCTATGTAACAGTCCCGTATATGGTATAACATTACGTCATTAAGTTAAAGTAAACCTTAAAAATTAATGTATTCCCCACACGCGTGGTACTTTAACTTCCCTTTCCAAGCTCTATCATTATTACCAAACTTTCTCGAATCTCGTAGCGTTTACCTCTCGACTTCATTACTTCCTGTTGTCCACTCTTTGTGTGTTGTTAAGTGACAAGAGTTAAAGTTGTGTTGTGTTAGACACACCTCGTAGTATGTTGAACATACTGTTTTTTATTACATTTAACATCGTTATATTTCAATTAGAGTATCATTATTCTAGGTATTAATTCAGCTGATCATTTTATATTTTAGTAAACATAACAATGTTTTGGGGCAACATGGGACCTATTGGTCCATCTCGACTGTCCCATCTTCTAAACTATTAATAAATAAATAATAAAAACTTTTTTAAAGCCAGCCCTTATCATTCATATATTATCAAGTTTTCTCTTAAACCCACTTAAAGTTACTACCTCCACAACATCTGAAGGCAACCCATTCCAAAGGCCAACCACCCTGT
>NW_013665656.1:358043-359542 GCF_000517525.1 Limulus polyphemus | reverse complement strand
CCTGTTAGAAAAATAAAACTGTCTTAGGTGAAGATGACTCCTACCATGCGAAAAATTTATAGTTTTGTCCCCTATTTCTATTATTCTCACTGTTAAATATGAAAAAATGATGCATCAACACTATCAATTCCCTTTACAATCTTAAACACCTCAATCAGATTCCCTTTAACTCTTCTCAAGAGAAAACAACTTGAGAGATTTCAATCTCTCCTCGTATGACAACCCTTCCATCCAGGCACCATTTTAGCAATACTCCTCTGAACCCTTTCCAAAATTTCGATGTCCTTCTCAAGGTATGGAGCCCAAGAGTGAATACAATACTCCAAATGTGGCCTAAATAGTGACTTATACAATTAAATTAAAACCTTTTTTTAGACTTTTATTCAATACACCTGTATATACAACCTAAAATCCTATTTGCCTTACATACTGCATACTGTTTGGATGGCTTAAGAGCCTGATCAACTATTACACCAAGATCCCTTTCTTTCATAACACTGCTAAGATTATTCCCAACCAAATTATGGTAACTCACATGCATTATCTTACATTTATTATAATCAAAATCCATTTGCTATATATTTGCCCAACTCACTAAATCCTCTTGTAAAGCAGCAGCATCCTCTTCACAGCTAGCAACACCAAAGACCTTAATATCATTTGCAAATTTAAATAATTTATTGACTATTCATTCATCTGTCATTGATGTAAATCGAAAAAGAGCAAAGGTCCTAAAACTGAGTGAGCCCTGATATACACCACTTGTAACAACCATCTGCTTTCTTCCATCCAGCCACTCTTCTATCAAATTAGCTAACTTATCCCTCACACCTATGCAGATTTTTTTACAAGCCTTTTATGTGGCACCTTGTCAAATGCCTTCTGAAAATCCAGATACACCCTTACCCTCATGTACATAAGCAGTAACCTTTTCAAATAATGCAAAAGATTTTCCCTTAGTGAAGGCATGATGTCTATACAATAAAATTCCAAACTTTGTCAAATGGCTTTGCAAAGTATCTTTTATCAGACTTTCCAAAACTTTTCCCACAACTGATGTAAGGCTAATGTACCTAAAATTACTGGGACAATTTGTATCACCTCCCTTAAAAAGAGGAGTGACATTAGCTAACTTCCAATCCCCTATTCAAGGATTTACAAAAAAATAGTAGTAAGTGGCTCACATATCCAATCCTTAACCTCCTACAAAACCCTTGGGAAAATCTGGCCCAGGAGCCTTATTCTATAAATTTTCCAATTGCTTCTAAACAAGCTCAGAAGTAATGCAGTCATCTTGCTTCCATCTATCAACTGTTCAAATCTTCATTAGTAAAGTCTGAAGAAAAACAACATTTAATAACCCAGCCATCTCAAAATCATCAGATACAAGCCTTCCTTTATCATCTCTCAAGGGTCCTATTCCCATCCTAACATTTTGTTTACCCTTAATGTATATAAAGAAATCTTACTGTTAATTGCAGCTACCCTATGTTTACCTT
>NW_013665656.1:342580-357620 GCF_000517525.1 Limulus polyphemus | reverse complement strand
AAAGCCCACTCCCTTTACATCCACTAATAGAAACCCAAATTGGTTCAATCTCCTTGCTATTATCTTTGATATCCTCAACTTCAACAAGATGTAACTCACATTTTACATATAAAGCCACTCCTCCCCCTATTCTTGGTAATATCTGCTAGTTAAAAGTAACATGTCATAATTTGTTTCAGATGCAAGATTCCTCTTATGGTTACATTGTCTGAGTCATTTAATGGGTTTTCCTTGGTTAAAGGATGTTTTTATGGGAGACTGTGAAAAAAATTTGATTTTAATACAATTACATTAATTTTACGACAGTACTTGAAGCTTACAGCTAGTCTGTGATATTTGTGTGTGGCCTAATTACAGTATAGTCTACTGTTTCTTTTATTAATGTTACTTAAATAACAGAGAAGTTTGGAGGCATTTTCAAGAACAAGATTACGAATACTGACTTCACCAGGGTTTGGTTTGAATTTTGTGCAAAGCTACATGAGGGCTATATGTGCTAGCCATTCCTAATTTAGCAGTGAAAGACTAGAGAGAAAGCACTTAGTCATCACCACCTACCACCAACTGTTGGACTACTCTTTTACCAAGAAATAGCAGGACTGACCATCACATTATAACACCCCCATGGCTGAAAAGGCAAGCATGTTTGATGGTAAGGGAATTTGAACCCGTGACCCACAGAATGCGAGTCAAGCACTTTAACCACATAGCCATGACAGGCCCTTCACCAGGGACAAAAAATTTCAAATGTTTAATATATACTTTATTATATGCTCATAAAATCAGAAGAGTGAGAAAGGTTACAGAAGTAGTAGGAAAAAATTAACAATATATAGTGATTGTGGTGTAGGAATGAATTGTACCGACATTTCTTTCATCAATGGTGTTAAAATTTTGGGTAAGGAAGGTGTCTTTAAAGATTCTCGTCCTTTGATAAAGTCACTGAGCTCTTGAGCACGTATTAAGTGTTGTTTTTATTGATAATTCACTTTCTTTTGAAAACAAAAAGTTAAATATATGCTTGAAATTAAATAAACTAGAAGTATTTACAAAATTTTATTCATCCAGTAATTCATATACAACTATGGCACAGAAACCAATCATTTCTGCTGGTTTGATTAATGAAATGGAAATCAACCTTACCTCATCATTTTTTGTACTATACAAATGAAAGAGATTACAATGAATGGACAAAAAGAAATTGCTTTTCAACTAACATAAATGACCCACACGATAGTTTAGTTTTTAAACTGTCCTGTAAGTAGTGCCATACCCTTTATAAGAATGACCCATTTAAGGTTTATTCTTTTATGTTTGAGAAACAATTGTTTCAAATTATGTTAACTATTAGTGTTAAACTGAAGAGAACTGATCACACCTATCACAACCCAGCTTCGAGAAAATTTTTTCTCAGAAATTTCATCAACTCGCTGAATGATCAACTATCATAATGAACATATTTCATTACATTCATACCCTCTAACATTCGAGTTTCTGAAATACTGGTCCTTTATTAATATTAACAAAGTATTATATTTTACTGATAAGTGAGAATTTCAGAACTCTGTGAGATATAAACACTTCTCATGAAGTAACACATCATAAACTTAAATTTAAATCATGTGGAAAATTGTGAAAAGAAAATGGCTGTTAGTATTGCATATCAAATCCTGATTTTCTTTTGTCATGACATGTTAACTTGGCATTTCTTATGTACTGAAAATAAATTTCACAAAACACATACAAACAAACAGGATAATAATTTCAACATATCAACAAAGTACACTACTTTTTTCTGACACTATTTGGGGGGGGGGGGGTCTTCCAAAAAAGTATTTCCTTGCTATATATATTTTTTTGATTGTCCATGGTAACTACGTAGTATACAAACAGTGATTATTAAATAAGCAACTTTTTGTTTTATGGTACCCTCACTAATCTCAATTTCTTTTTTAAAAGTACACGAACCACTAAAACATGCCATAAAACTTGGCACGTCTATTATATTGAATATTAATTGTGCGCATTAGTCCCAATCAACCTCTAATAAAAGTTATAAAACTGGAAGATTGAATCTTATAAACTTCAGATCAAAGAGAAGATAAAGAAACAAATGGCCCCTGTGTTGTGCTGTATAATACCTGCATATTAAGGTATAAAATAAAATAAAATAACGGACGGCCTATTTTTGCAATAACTGTAAAATGTTCTCTATGGCAGTTAATACGTTTGAAGGAAGGACACTATATATATAGTACACATTATTACTACAAAATATTCTTATTTTCTAGGCAACGTCTCCTCTCTGCTTGGCTCTCCCCATCTAAATTCAGAATAAATACAAACCAAGTTAGTTATATAGCTATAATCTTCCAATGTGCATTTAACAGACAATTAAAAACACTTACAAAAATACTGAAAAAAATAAACACTCGGTATACATAAGGAAAATTTAGGCATGTTTATAGATTCTTTTTAAAAAACATGTACACACACATATTAGTTAATAACATGTGACATAACTTTTACTGAGCAATCAATACTTGAATTAGATTAATAAAATTGCTACCTGTGTATATGTTCAGTTAGCAAAACTTAATGGCAAAACTATAGCAATTAAGATGCAAACTAAATAAACCACATCATTTTAAATACTGACTGTACACCTACATGTACATCTCAAATAGACCTTAAAAATAGACCATTTTATTTGAACAAGTTTGGATACTTGCATATGTCTATTACACATTCCTGATTTTTAGATGTATTAATACCACACCTTAAAAATACACAAACAAATTTGTACAAAAATGAATACTGTGTAGTTTAAAAGCGGTCAAGTTCTCATTTTTTAACTGATATAAACTTGTTTTTATGCAATATATTACAGCAAAAAAAATTCAATTTCTCAAGTAAAGCAATACGAGTAATCAATTATCATTTAATAAATTTAACTTTTAAAACCTTACTCAGTGCCAAACAATGCAATATCTTTCCAAACCGTTTTAAAAGTTCCTGAAAAATTTAGGTTAATGCAATGTTGTAACTTTCAAAGACTAACCTACAAACAAAACTATGCCATGCTCATCACCATTTAGCCTTATTTCACTCTGATCAATACTAAAACCATATATTCTGTACCTTATCATAAGTATTTTTTTATTTATTGTTGATTCTTAGCCTTATGATATCCAAGTAAACTGTTGTAGATATAAAGTTTAGGTATATCTGCCATAAAAACTTTGTTTTTAATATCATTGTTTTGTTCTGTTTGTTTTTTAAGCACCGAGTGATTTTTGAGGTTTGCAGCGTAAAAAGTCAGCTAAAACCAAAGAAAAAGTCTGTTGTTCTTGAACCTTAAAGTTAAAAAATGGGCTATTTGCCCTCTCTCCACTTCAAGTAATAGAATCCTGAGTTTTAATGTTGTAAGTTTACTGTTTACCCATTGGGTACAAGATGAATTCCAGTTTCATATATATGAGCAACTCTGGCATTTTAAAGTTGTAAAAGTATGAAACCCACAGGGCATCATGTATTATCTGATGTCTTTGAACAGTTTATATGCCATGCTTAGATTAATTTTCCTTTTCCAGTGCTTGAAAATATTAAGCTAGAGTGAGATATCACACACACACACAGTATGTTCTAGAACATATGTCTAGCTACTTTCAGATGTCAGCAGGACATTATGTATCTATATACAGTTAAAACAGATATGCATAAAAGTACAGCTGATGCTAATAATAAACCAATGATTAACTTTTTAGCTTACCATAATCATGAAGACAACATTATCTGGAATGGCATCTTTTCAATCTTTGGAAAAATTAGTATTACTAAAATCTCTGTTAACAACTCTAAGTTACACTACAAATTTATAATGGCCTGTATTGAATGTATCAAATGCATACACATCAAAAAAGGGGTTCAAAATGTATACTATGTTTCAGTATTTTGATTTACTTTTATTAGGTACAGTTTTCATTTTCACACACAATTTCTTTCTTTATTACAAAATTCAAATATGCACTTACTTTGTAACATAGAAGAACATGTAACCCGTAGTTTGTCGATCTCGGAGAACCTCTTCACTAGTTCTTTCTTTAACTACATCATCGTTATAGTACCACCACTGCTTCTGACTGAAGTCGTACACATCACAGAGATAATGGCCACTCTGTGCTGTCCTACCCACATGACTGACAATAGCACAAAGCTGGTAGGAATATGGCAGATGTCCTAACTGTGGAAAATAAATGCAAATAAACAAGGATACAAAACAACTAATTAGGTATATAAACACAAACAAAAAATTCATTTGTATCTTTAATTCTGATGCTGAAAACAAAAAAGTAGCTCAGTTGTACACTGTTACAATGAACACAGAGAAGCATAAGAAAGAGCATACAAAATCAATAACAAATCAGTTAATGAACATGAAACTCAAACACACAATAAACTTACTTCTAAGTTCTTTTCCATTTCTTCTTTTTCTTCTTTGCTTCTCAAAAGCCAAACTTTCTCGCACGTTTTTTCCATATTTACATTTCTATTTTCATCATCTACATTTCCACTACATGTTGCATCTGAAAGTAGAGATGTGCAAAATTATTAAAACAACTATTTGTAAAATATAACAGAGAAACAATTAACGTGGAAAACACCAGTTACTTCTACAAAATCAGACCAGTTGTTAACCCTATGGAAACAGCAGGATCAATGTGTACATGTCACAACCTTTTTACATTTACATTCCATATTTAACTATACTAATTTAAGCTTTAGTTTCTTAATTTCAAAATGAAATATTTAAATAAATTCTCATTATTCACCTCTGAGTCACATGACACAGACTTCTCACTTACCAGATTTTTTCTCTTTGTTTATAAGGGCCTCAAATTGGTCAACCAATTAAAAACACATACTATAGATATTGACAAGCCAAGACATAAAATTTCAACTTCTTATCCTTTTGCTTTACTTAGATAGCATTATACCTGTTCAACCCAAATCGACACACCCATCCCACATCCTGTCTTTTAAAAAATGTCTATAATATTCCGTCTGACATTGCTATTGCATAGATTTATAAATAATAAAAAAAATTCTAAACAACATAAAACAAACAACTGTCCATTTTGTTTAGTAGTAAAAGCTGACAGTGTGAGAACTTGATATGTTTTGACTAAAGGCACTGCTCCAAGCAGTAATGGCATTTATTTTAAACCTATTTATGGGTTAGTTAAAAAGTCAAGAGAAATTAGTAGTTTTGAGACATTCTATTCTAATATACTTTTCATGTTCTAAAATTAATATTTGAATGCTAGATGAATTAGTTTTGGACAGTTGACACAGTTTACTAAACCATAGAGTGCAAAAGGTCTTAAAGCTAATGTAAGTGCTAAATTTTTAATATTTTTTTTATTTGTTATATATTTTTTAACAAAAGCAACTCAAATGTAAAAATTAGGAAATTATTAGATTAGATAAAAAAAAAACTGTAAAAAAAATATTCTCAAAGAATGCACACAGGCTGCCATCACATGATGTAACTTGATAGTTTGTTTACCCTAACTCACCCCAAACGCTTACCAGGTGACTTACTGTCTTATTATGCTAATTAGACATGGCTAAAATAGCAATAAAACAATACAGTTAAATTAAACTAGAAGTGAAACCATTAGGAGCCTGAGGCTGTTTGAGATAAATCATAGTAATTGTCTGTTACTGTATTTTTGAATATATTTCACATTTTTCAACTTTAGCTATGGATGATTTCACTACAGTTTAGTGTTAGAGAAAACAAGAGAAAAAAATTTACTAAAAAAATGTGGTATTCATTTAGGAGGTGAATCAAATGAAATATGAAACTTGTAACATGAAATGAAGTATTTTTATTCTTAGCATGAAAATCACCTTTCACTCAGACTAATTCAATAAATGGTTTGTAAATTCACATACAAATCTTTCGCAAAAGTACTTTATTAAATAATATGATTTTTAGTGTGAAACAATACTTGTAATGTTTACTAAAAGTTTACAAGTTTCGTGAAAATACTCTTTGTACATTAAGAATTACAGTATGTATAGTTTCATTATGGTTACAAGGTCAATCTTTCAGTATGCATATGGTCATTGCAAGAACCAAATAATGCAGGGTTTGAAACTGGTTCACTATTCTAACATTTGCTCCATCTAGTTACTACAATTCTACACACCTTTTGCAAATTCCATTTTGTAACTTATACAATTTTTATAAAATTATTTACAACACAGAATAAAACTTTTCAAACACTAACCTTGAATGCTATTTTCAATGGCTTTACGAAACTCTTCCTCTTCTCTGTACTTAGCATCCTGAAATTAGTTAAACATAACATACATCATGTACTATCTACTACAAATACAGATTCTCACATTCCTCTGATTGTTCTACGATAAACAGAAATTATTACCCTGCTATGAACTTGTTATAAAATAAATTTCAAATACTGCTTCAGTTCTTCCTAGCCCTAAATCTAGGTTTCACTTAATTACCACAACTGATATATAACTTACGTGAAAAATACAACAATACCACTTATTTTTATTCATAACCAACACAATTTCCACAATGTCCTATACACTTTTGAAGTGATAAGCAGAAGAAAATAAGTAATTTCACTAATGAAGAATAATTAACTTAAAAGAAAAACATACTTAAGATAAAATAAAAAAAAAATTAGTATTTATAAGTGTCATTCAAATACACTTGCATCTTAGCTGAGCATATTATTTATAAAAGCCAAGTTTCCTTCATTATGACTCACCAATAAACTGGATTCTAAAGCTTCTTCTAGCTCTTTTTGTTCTTTTTCTTGATCTTTAATAGGTGATTGCTCCATTGCTTGCTCTAAAATAATTAAGATATTAAAAATATGTTTTTGTTTTAGCCTTTTCACTGATGTACTTCAATTTATCAATCTGATCTCACTTCCTCATTTTCAAAATTAACTATATGCAAATATAATTTTGTCATATAATCAAATTACACCTAGGGTGGTGAAGCATGATCTGTTGATAAGCAAATTGTATGTCACTGCATCATAATAAGGCTGATAAATTAATCATAAAGTGAAGAAAATTCAATAAAAATATTGTTAAGGATCAAGTCCTATTACCAAAATTACAAAAGTGCATGCTGTATTTTAGTAATAACAACAAAGCAAAGCAATCCAAATTAAAGATATATTTGACAATAAAATAATTTAATATTATGAGATAGATCCTAACCAAGTACATTATTTAACTAAGTTCCATTCATATCATCACAACACTGCTCTGTCTATATAATTTCAATCTATTAACAGTTATAATTATAATACTTTAGTCCTAATATTTTACTCTGGCCAAGCCACTTTCTTATTTTATGGATTGAATAGCTTGAGATTTACAAACCAAAAACCTGTCTCACTGTGATACTGTCTTTGGAGTCATATTCTATCATGTCCTTATGCAACACAATTTGACGGAAATAATGAAAAGTTTTATGTCTACCTTTTAAACTTTATTGAACATTACAATATTTCGCTTTAAACTATGAGAGATCCACCAGACCAATGTGGTAAAGTTGTTGTAATACATTTTTGTACCTCTCAAAACTTAAACAACAATCACAAAAAATATCTAAATTAAAAGTTGGAATCACTACAATGATTTCTTACCTGTAGTGTCTGGGGCTTCTTTAACAGGAGTAGATGCTGCTGCAGGTAGTTCTGGTACAGAAGGGTCTTCCCTTCCTCCTCTAAGACCAACAACTGCACACTGTCGATTCCACACTGGCTCTGGTTCTACATTTATTACAGGTCCAATAGCATCGTAGAACTAAAATTAAATTTGATAAAGATGTTAAAAACTAAGTAATATGTTGTTCAAAATGTTAAGACTTGGCAGACTTACACTTTGATTTGATGTTCTTATTACGTAAAGATTAAACCTATCACCAGTCTTATTATGATACATTACCACACAAGTTACCAATCATTAAATCATGGTTTGCCAGCTTATTCACCATAAACAATAAGACTTAAAATTTTTAGTATTGTACTTTATTTAAATGTAAATATTAAAAAAAACAGAAAAACATCGATTTTTGTGTGTAGTGGTATTTTGAATGCAGCACTACTTCAAATTAGATGTTTGTGATGTCCAAATACAAAATGTATAGAGTTTCGTATGAATTAGGAACTCAAATTACCGATATTGGCAAGCTAGAATATATAAGAACCTCTCATCTTTCTTTTCTATTTGCTAATATATTGCTCACATATTGAATCAAATACAGTAGCCCTGCTCACCTTATTCCATTTTTGGAAATGCTCCCTCATATACACTTACTTCTGTCTATGACTTTTGAATAACCAATTGAAAGCTCAGAATGCCCCCCTAGTAGCTTTCTCAGCCATTTTCATGTGTTAGGACACCATCTCATTCATTCGAATCAAGATTTCAAGGAGGTAGGTTGTGTCTTTAGCTGGCTCAAAAGTTCATATTTTTTTAGACCAAAATATAGCTTAGTTACTAAGCTTGATAAATTACAGTGGTATCTTATGGCTTTGATATAGTAATTTATGATTTTTTGGTTATTCAACTGTATATATATTTCATATACTAGACTACTAAAACACAGCCAAGAGAAGTTACTTTGAACAGACCAAAGGTCAGTTTATATTATTGGATACATTAACATGAGAGCATGTATGCCACATCATTGTTGCTTCTGTATTGTTAGCCAGGCACAGCTAAAAAGTCAATATAATAATTATATATAAATGTATAATGGTATGAGAGTTAAGCTATTTAGTCTAAATATTTGTGTTTTCGTGTTATAATTTATTGTCATTCTAGAACAACTTTTTATGGTGGTCACAAGATCAAATCTACTGAACCCGTACAGAGATTCATTAGTGAAAATAACAGACAAAATATAAAAAAATTTCTTAAAAAACATGTGATAACTATCTGGACATTACAATGATTTTGCATGCGAAATCTAAAAATTTTCTGATGCATAAAAGTATTTTTAATCTTGAAATGAAAATCACTTTCAATGTTGGATATGCAACATGCAAAAAGAAAAAAAAAAAGGACATGAGAAAAACATTGCTTAACAGACCTTAAATCTTAATATAAAACTTGATATTTTGCGTATGAAAGCATTGTAATGTTTACTGATAATCTGCCAAATTTCGTTACCATACACCAACTGATTTAAAAGTTATAGCATGAAAATTATAACAAGCACAAAATGGTTATGAGGTCGGTTCCATGATCCGAGCCTGTGCTGAAAGCGTTAAGAAGCTGACCGTTTATCAATTTTGAAGTTACACCACCATTATGCTAGACTATTACATGTAAATAGATGTTATCCTTTCCCCTTTTCCAAACTTTCTGTAATCTCAGGTAACCAACATTCATAGATATTTTCTAGTCATTTTTATCTGTATAAAATAAAAACATTACATAGCCAGTGCAAGAATATAAAATTTCAAATTATTTGAAAATATATCAGCATTTGCTTTTGGTATGGAGAAGTCAATTATATATCATTAAGTTAAATATACATTTTTTCAGCTGAAATAAATACATAACTGGGTCAAGGGATCAAAAAAAGAAGAAAGTCAACACTTTTCTCAAAATCTATTATTGTAAGACTTATATCAGAAATCCAAGTTTTTGACTTCTCACCTTCTGTTGAAACCCCAAAAAATCCAAAAATGTCACCATGAAAAGGGCAGTGTCTGCATTTTACCTAAATAGTTTGTTATGAAACAAGTAAAACATAACCCTTTCTATTCCAAAGAAATGGACAAAGCTGATTACAAGTTAAGAGGTCAACAAGCTTCAGACTCGCATATATTTTATTAATGCATGAAAAAAATCATGTTGAAAAGGATTTATTTATTTTCAACAAAACAAACTTATAAAAAATTGCATTTCTAGAAGAACATTCAAAGAAAAATCATACCAAATGTTCATTTTTGCTTCTTTCAAGAGCTAGCTGAATCTGTTCTTCTTCTGAAAGGTGAAGAAGCTCTGGCGATTCCCATTCAGAACTGTTGGTTTCGAGATGAAAGTACTCTGGGTCGCTAGATGAAGCCTGTAAGAAGGAATACAACTAGAAATTTTAGTATGTAATTAGTATACATACTATTGCATTTCATGAATTAGAATACCTAACTTCAAAATGGCCCCAAGCAACCTACCCTACTGTCAAAGTTATCCAAATAAAAGTAATGGCAAGAAGAGGCAATATTTAGTATTTATAAAACTTTCAATTTACATTGTTCACATTTTCAATTATAAAGCTATCATTTTTACAAAAATTAAATAACACTGGCTACTGATATCATGATCATGTTTTTGATCATATTTCAGAAGACAGTTATTCCTTATTAAACATTCTTAAAAACAATTGAATTAAACAAGAAGAGTGAGCCAGCTACTTCAGATTCACTGTTAATCACTCTCACGTTCATTATCAGTTTTCTGGGATCACTAAAAAATGCAAAACAATTATTATATAATATTAGAAATCTCTAAAACGATCTGTGGTTATTGAAATCCTTTTCACATTCAGTGCATTGTAACGCATTTCAAAAAATTTAAAACAAACCTTTGTTATTAAAGATGTTGGAAGGTCTGTATCTGCTTTATTTATATCTTCAACAATAACAGAATTTTCTTCATTCTTCTTTAGATCTAGTAAGTCATACTTCTGTTCATCTTTTTCATTCTGTTCATCATCTTCTTGGGTTTCATCACTACTCTGTATAAGTCATTAGAACAATAAATATACACACAAAACTAAACTCCAAGTACGTTTCTGGAAAAATAATGATACTGCCATATAAGAGTGTATATATATATATATATACACACATATTTTTCCAAACTTGTACACACTTAATTCTGCACAACATAGCATTTCAACATTACTGGCTTTAAAACCATCAGGCTGACAAAATTACAACTACCATGGTTTTAGCTGAAATGCTCATAAATTATATCAGTCAAGTTAGAGAATTACAACTCTACTGATTTTTAGCTCCAGCTCAATACAAACATAATTTAAAACTACCCATAAGAACAGTAAAAATGATTAAGTTTGTGAGTAACTTAACTCTCTTCAGCCTTGTGGCAGTATTTATATTAATTATTAGTAATCATTAATATTAATAACTTTAAAATTTAACCATGTCTGAAACACAGACACTCCAAACAAGTCAACAGCTACTAAAAGTTTCTGAATTAAAATTTAATTTTATGGTTAATTTACCATTTATAATGAATTAAAGACCATTACACAACACAGCTATAACTGTTATGTTAATTAATATGCTCTTAATTGTTGTCCTAAGGGAAAGGTTTCCCACACATTTATTCTACAAGATAGACAGACTCTGGGATTCTAGTTTAATTTCAGTTCATCTTTGTTCTTACATTACTTTACCCACTTCACAAAATAAGTTATTGTCCCATAAAACGTGTACACACACACACATATATGTATATCTGTTATGTTAAAATAGATAAAGTAACATGGCTGTGGGTAAAGACATAAATATTGGCCTAAATACTGAAAGTGTGGGTTCCCTTTATAAATTATACTCTGCTGACTCAGTGGCACTCCTGATATTCTAACATGTCAAATGTAAATTTCCACATGTAGACCTGTACAAGCACTTCTGACATGTAACTTTAAAGTAATAAAGATTACCACATTCATTTCATTTTTGACCAATCAATGGTGCTAGAGCACAAGACTGTACTAAACCCAAAACAAGTCTAAAAATCTGTCAATCACATCAAGAAGCCTTGCCTCCATAATGACCAACTGAGGCACCAACCAAACTCTTCATGGCCAGGTGAAGTCCATATTTACATTTCTTTGTGTTGTTTATGCTCATTATTGTAAGTCTATGCATAACAAAAAGTAAATAAAAGATAAGAGCATTTGTTGCAAGATTTACATTATTGATGAGTAACCCAACACAAATGCAAAATGACTGTACTAATATAACCCATGAAAAACTTTTAACTACTTCTTATAATGTTATTATCAATGCACTACTGATGTGCAAATCTATGACATTCTGGTATTATTCAAAATAATTACTTTATTCGGAAGTTCCACTTAAACTATGTGATTGTCAATGTACAAAATATCCACTCATTCCTATTTTGAATGTCAAATAATTGAGCACTGTTTTTATTAATATAGAATGTTGATCTTGAAAACAGATTTAACAATACTTGGCATAGAAACAGTGTTTAATCAGACAAATAACTAAAACTTTTGAATTTTCACTTTCAAACAAGAACTGTCATTCATTAATATATATCACATAACTATGATAGATGAGATAGTTTATTCTTAACCTTTTCAATGAATGTTTGCCATGAAAAGAAACTAGATAGGAGGTTTAAACATTCCTACTCCCCAGATAAAAATAAAGCTTAGGGAAGAAAAATCAAAGTTTGCATTAGTAGTTTGAATTTTTTTTTTAAATTTTATCAAAACAAATGCTAATAAAATTTTAATCAAAATGAAATTTCAAACTGGAAGATTTTAGTTGGTTTTACTCTGTAGGTGATTTGAGTGGGAGATCAGAGAATTTTTGAAATTTAATGTTTTCATGAACCTTGTAAAAAAAAACAACAATATACATATATATATATATATACGTATATAACAACATTAAGTCAGCTTTTTAAACACATACACAAAGCACAAGCACTGGAAACATAGAAAGCTAAATATACAGAATAAAATAGAACTTACAAAGATAAATTCAAGAAATTACATTTAAAAAACTATTACTAACAAATATTAAAATTATAAAGATGTTTTTTTTTTGTATGACTTACAGAGGGAACTACAATCTTTTCTTTTCCTACACTGATTTCAGCATCTTCGTCTTCTGTGTTGTCCAAAACAATCACTCTACTCTGGACTTCCTCTTCAACTATGATGTTATCACTGTACAAAACATTCATTCATTCCCATTTTGAATGTCAAATGGTAGTGCCTTATTTTTATTAATACACAGAAATAGTGTTTAACAAGACAAATATCTAACACTTCTTGTATCTTTTTCAAACAAAAAGTTCAATATTAAGTCATGTAAAAGTCTTGAGTAATTCAATTTTCACACTAATACTAAACACAACCCTGCTAATTCTCTTATCTTAAAACTAACTTGTATACTTTTTTCACAAAATGTATATTTTGTTTCTCACAGTTGAGCTTCCAATTCAAACATCGAATGTGTGTCCTTAGAGACACTACTTAATAATATTTTGAACCTCCCAGCAAAGTATTTAATCATTATCTCTTTCAGCAGGGGCTCGGTCCCTAGGACTGACCTCTTAATCATTTTGTGCTTGTTACAGTTTTCATATTATAACTTTTAAATTAGTAAGTGTATGTTCATGAAATTTGGCAGGTTATCGGTAAACATTACAAGACTTTGATAACCAAAATATCAAATTTTTTAAAATTAAGTCTTAAGGTTTGTTAAGCAATGTTTTTCTCATGCCTTTATTCTTTTCGCATGTTGCATGTGACCTGTCTTGACTGTGTTTTAGTGGACTAGTATTTTGTAAAATAGTCACGTTTCAATTATTATACATTATTACTATTTACATATAAGTTGTTAAACTTTTTTTCTTAAAACATAGAACAGTAAATAAAGAAGTAAAGCAAACAATTACATCTTCTAGCTACAATCTTTGAACTCATTTGCTGCTTGTTGTAGATTGCTAACCCTTATAAAAAATTTTATGTGGAGGATGTGAAACAAAATAATCTATTTTAGGTTTTATATTTACATTTGAATAACCAAAAATCATAAATTACTATATCGATACCACTGAATTCCTTCAAGCTTAGTAACTAAGCTGTATTTCAGTCTAAAAAAAATATGAAATTTCAAGCAGATTTAAGACTCAACTTACCACCTTGAAGTTTTGTATCGAAAGAACGAGATGATGTCGTAACACATTCTGAGCTTTCAATTGGTTATTCAAATGTCATAGACAGAAGTAAGTGTATATAAGGGAAAATTTCCAAAAATGGAAAGAGGTGAGTTGTGTTTGATTCAGTTCATGAGTAATATATCAACAAATAGAAAAGAAAGATACGATGTTCTTATTTTATATTCTAGCTTGTCATTATCAGTAATTGGAGTTCCTAATTCGTATAAAATTATAGACTTTGTATTTGGACATCACAAACATCTAATTTGAACCAGTGCTGCATTCAACATACCATGCAACACAGAAAAATCAATGTTTAGGTGTGTTTTTTAATATTTACTTTTAAATTAAGAAATGAAATAATGTATAATACTAAAATTTAAATTATAATCTACAGTTTGATACCAAACTTATGGACATAAATTCATAAAATAGTAGCTCAATAACATTTTGAATGCGATTCAACAAATGTGATGACATGGCCTTTGATCAGTGACCCCAGCATTCGAGTTAACTCTTTCAACACAGGCTCAGTCAATTTAACTGACCACATGACCTCTTTGTACTTGATTAGTCTTTATAGATTTAATACTTCTAACTTTCAATATAGTTTGTATATCTTCACAAAATTTCGCAGTATTTCAGTTCATACAAAAAATCATATTTTTAAGTGAAGTATTTTTAATAGAATAAAAATTTGTCCATGAATATGTTGAGTATTTGTTTTGAATAGTCCGTGTGCAAACTAATTAAAAATAATTTTCCTCATCTCAAAAATCTAAAATTTCTTTTGTGTAATCCCTAAAACCTTATAAATGCATTTCAAACTTTTTTTCAGTAAGACTTTATAGCTTGTCTGTTATTTTCTCTACTCGATCTCAAAATAGGATTGGTCAATTCAATCAATCTTGTAACCACCCAAAAAAATCTAAATTACCCTTTTTTTCTTTCTAGAATGACTTCAAATTACAACATGAAACTACATTTGTTTATCTTAAGTATCTCTAAGTTCGTAACATTA
>NW_013665656.1:331085-342416 GCF_000517525.1 Limulus polyphemus | reverse complement strand
CTACCTGTGCCATCATGATATGTACATCACTCGGGGAACGTGCAGCTCACGTTATGCAGTTGAATCACATTACCCATCAGCTGCTCGCATGCGTTTCTTGTGAACCATTTTAATTATATTAATATTATTACTTATTTTACCTAATTTAGTCTTAAATTACTTAAAAAGATCTGTATTTTTAGATATATTTATTTTTACCAAGAACCATCTTATATAAATTTATTAACTAAGTTACAGAATGTAGAATAAAAATATTTATAGTAATAGTACTCTATTTGTTATACACTGTATACATATATTCACATAACTATTATACTGTTCATTAGTATTTCATACAGTTCAGAACATTTGGTTCTAAAAAAACATAGATAGTGAATACACGTGCATAAATATAAATGTACATATGTACCCACACATGCAGAACTGCAAAATTCAAGAGCACAATAACTTTTAATGATACTAATATATAGCACCAGAACTCCGGAAGGAAGACTGGCACAGGTGAATGTCAACCTTAAAGGCACGATACTTATATTATTTGATACTATTGTGATTTCTTACATTCAAATACAACAAGGTGTAAATAATAAGTATGATAGTTCTCCAATAAATATATACTTACTTAACGATGCCTATTGGATCAACAACAGTGTCTGTCACATGGTTCTGAAGTGTTATGAATTTTGGAATAATAACAGGAACAGCTACCTTCAGGGAGTGATGGTCAAAACCATACCTTTTTAAGTGGATAACAAGGACCCTATAATAGAAAGATTCATTTTTCAGGATTGGATACAGCTTTAAAAAATAATTCTCAAATATGAAATAGGTTTAGGGTTATTATCCCTAGGGTGATAAAAAAAGAAAGCTTTACAGTTCAATAGGTCATATTTCACAAATGGCATAATTTGATAGGGGTGTTAAGGTATCATGCAGATGCAAATGCCATAGTCATCATATATTGCCAACACGGCACCAGTGTGATTTCTTTCACATATTCCCCAAGGGAATAAATGGACCTGTCAATCACAATGCAGCTCATTCAACCAACATAAAACTGACTAGTGAATTAAATATAAACAAACAGTGTAATATTATCAAACAAAATCAATAACATGATTACCTGGGAAGGCGATGAAACCTCTCTAAGCACTTTGCATCTTTTCCTCTGCACTTTTCACATGAAAATTCAAATTTTTCTGGCAGAAAATATGTGTCTACTGCATCTTGAAGTGATGCAGGTATGGAAGTATCACTGCAAAGTAACAATAAAAGAAGATCACTCCTCATTAAATACTTTACCTTATGTATTTTCAGAAATATCTGGCTTAAACAATATACTGGTTAGTTTTAAAGAAAAAAAGTCATTAGAGAACTTAAAAATTTAGAAGTATACTATACAACAAACTACATCAGTTTAGAAAATAAAAATCTATTATAAAAAATGGTTCCCCTCTCTAACAGAACAAGTAAGAGCATACAATTTTTTATGCCTCAATGTTTACATTGCACAGTGATTACTGAGTAAAGCCATGCTGTTAGAACAAATTTACCTGCCAGGTAATGAAACTATAGTATGCGCTTTGTTTCACGATACTATTTTATGAAAATCATTTGTCACGTTATATGTCTAAGCTTGTTTTCATTCAAAAACAGATCTCTATAAGTTGCTTTTTCTTTAAATGTCAATCTTTCATACCCTCAAAAACTGAAAAATTTGTGGGAAGAAAGGGGCTATACTGTTTTTGTTGTTCAAAAATTAATGTAATGTGAACAAATTAAAGTGAGCTGTGAATATAGTTTGACAGTGAGCTCCCATGAAGATAATTCCTGTTTACTGGTATAAACATACACATAAATGAATGTCATGCTTGAATTTACTACAAAAATCAAAACTTTGGTGATATATATATATATATATATATATACACATACATACATACACACACACACACGTGCCTTTTAGGAGACACTTATACATGTCCACCCAAATTTAATTTTTTTTTAATAATTAAAGTTATCTTTACCGGCATCGATTTAATTGATTCTCTGGTTTAATTTTATAAGTTAGAATATCAGCTTTCGAGGGATATACCAAAAAACCTGTTTGTTTGTTTTATTTTATATATATATATATATTACACAATAATATAAGGTAAAGTGAATATCATTATAATTTAATATCAGTGTTTAATGACATTAAAGTCAAAGCAAATAGATTAAAAGAGAAAGTATGAACTTACAGGCCCTTTGGAAGATCAACTGATAATATATAAAACTTTTCTTTTCTAGGTATGATATCTTCACACCTGTGTAAAAAAGAAAATCATCTTTTATAACAAACCTTACTCATTCCTTTTTCTTAGTTCTAAAAATTATTTTATATGAAGAGGTAACACAACTTAACATTTATGTCAGGAATGATCATTATCTAACACAATGAATAGTCTCCACCCAATGATAAAATTCTTTACCTATTTACTCTTTAAGGTGAAAGGTTATTATTTAAATTTATGTAGAAGTTTTTGATTTTTTTGTCTATACTGAAAAATGTTTATAAAGATTTAGTTTTAAACTTCTCAATCATAATTGACAAGTCTAAATATACTACTATAGTATATTCTAAATATGTCCTAAATGTCTTAAAAATAAAAACAATAAATTATACAGTATATGAATTACTGTAGCTGAAGTATGGAAATTATATTCATAATTAACCCTATCTGTCTGTGCATCATTTACTGTGCATGTCACGAGGTTTTAGTGGCTTATGTTCAAAATTTAATCAAACTACTTTTTTGTTTGTGTTATACCAATTAGTATAGCATAAAATCATAGCTAATAGTCTATATTTTAATAGTATACAAGTTTTAAGTTCTTAATTTTATAAGGCAATATTTTAAAAAATCCTGAATTTCACCTAGTGTGAGAAAGGTGACACAATTTCTGTAAGCATCTAACATTTTATATATAAAGCATATATATAAAAAACTAGCCTCTGTATATGCTAACGAAAATAACTGTTGCACACCTTTACAAAATGAAAAAAGCGAATTGTGTTCTTATTTGTGATTTTTACCCCTTTTTTGTACCTTTGGTGAGTCTTTTTTTTGTTAATGTTCAGGTTTCTTGTATTTCTAAGTTGTGATGATCTTAAACAAAAACAACTTGGTTGTTATCAGTTTGTGTTTTTAAAGTAATGACATATTAAATCTTCTTTAGTTATTACATTAATATTAAAATTTTTTGCAGTTATGAAGGTTATTCAATTCTCTTAGAATGTGGGTTTACCACTAATCTAAATTTCCTAAGCTGGCCCAATCCTATGAAATATTATTGAGATTATGACTGAAAATAACATCAACAGTTAGGGTCCCTAACAGACAACTCAGTGTATTCTGATCATCACAGAGCTAAGTTTTGTGTATTGACTTACAACATTATGTCTTTCTAGTCAGTTTGTCACATAAAATTAAACTTATTTTCATTCTGATATATACAGTTCGCTTACTAGGGTTCAAAAGTAATTAGTGATTACTTCAAGAAATTTTACTGACGGTTTCAATACAACAGAAAAAAAGCATGAGATAAATGAAGTGCTCAGTAGATTCTTAAGCCGAAAATTTCAATGCTTGTTTCTTCATGAAAAGAAGTTACCTTAAATGCTTAATATTTAAAAGGTGAAGATCCTTTGAAAGTACTTAATTTTAATTTGATTTTGCTAGACAGTTCCTACAATTTACCAACAAATTTTACTGTTTTTTGCTGTGAAAATAGCATTATTAAATATTCTGTCACATAATTTTTTAAAATATATACTTATGAATGTGGAAATATGAAATACAGTAGACTTTTACAATAAGACACAAACTTGTCATTACTAAATCAGTGAAATAAATTTAACCATAAATATGAAACTTTCTTTAAAACTTAAAAGCAAAAAATCATTCCACAATATGTCACTGTATTGAAAGTTACACTAAAACAAATCCCTCCCAATCTTTTTTAATTGAATTTTCAATCTTGAAATACATTAACATATTAAATTTTATGAGAGGGAAGTTCTATTAAATCATGATAAAAGTTAAGAGTATCCTTAGGACAATAAAATATAATGTTCGCAATGTAATAATGATATACTTTTACTCATTCAGAAAAATATACATGTGTCAATGAGATCGAAAAAACAATTACTTCCTTTAACATGTTTGTAATGTTTTATAGGAGTATTTGGGGACCCAAATGGTTTTAATAAAAACAATGGCAACCACTTTTATAAAAGTGTAATCAGTTTGGCTAAGAACTTATGATTGTTTGTATAAAAATAGTCATATATATGTACTAAACATAATTTGGGGCAATAAATTAAAAATGTTTTAAAATAAGAATAATACCAACTTCTGACACAGGTATGAATTCAACATTTCAAACTCAAAATTCCTACGAACAGGATTGAGGCTGTCCATTTCTGAGGTATCACTTAAGTCATCAGAGTCACTGTAGAATTTATCAATTTCTTCTTTTAACTGATCAAGAACCTGACCAAGGAACTCGTGAGCATCCTAAAATATTAAAATATTTTTAAGATAGATATTTTCTGAATAAATCAGAATAACATGACATTACCAATAACCAAACTTTGACAACATTTGCAACAGACCAATGAAAATGTTTAAAAAATTACCTAGAAAGTATAAAAAAAAAAGTTCCGTATCTAATAAAAATACTTAAAGTATACCTACAATACACTATACATTGTTTTTTGGGAAAGGTTTTTAAATAAAAATGTCATGAAATATACATTTTATGGGGTACCTAAAGCAAATAAAAGTCAACTGATATATTTCCACAATGCACTTTTAAATTACTTTCTTTACTTTAATTTGGAAAATGGGCTGCAACTGTGGTTTTGGTTTCCAAAGTAAGTTATAAAAATTTATTTTAAATGATACAGGGTAAATAGTAAATGTACAGTCTATTAAGCAATTATTTGTGTTAATCCAATTGGAGAAATATGCTACAAGTCCTTTCTTCAGAAGAGCCTGAATAGCAATTTCAATTCTCCTTTGACATATTACTACTGCTACTATGTATCTTTTACATCATATAGCTCTCTGGCAAGTGGTTGGTATTTTATTTTTGCTGATACTGTATCAGAACTATACATGTATATTCACAGCCAAATATTTAAAGAAAAAGTCAAAACACTGATTGACAGATGTGAGCATAAACTAAATGGTTAAGTGAAGACATTAGTTTTATATTTAACAAAATAAGTAACTTTAATTTCTTAGTGTTAATGAGCAAAAGAAATATAGTAATGTCATAATAATAGCAAGGATATAAAAGATGGTTTATATTTTCCTTCAACACTAGAATTTAGAAAAGCCAATATGCTGAGTAAGTCACACAAAGCTAAATGGGGACTATCTGTGCTAGCCATTCATAATTTAGCACTGATAGAGAGGAAAGATAGCTAGTCAACACTATCCACCAACAACTCTTGGGCTATTTTTTTAGGAACAATAGTAGGATTGACTGACACATTATAATTCCCCCAAAGCTAAATAGGTGAGCATGTAAGGTGATGGGGATTCAAATTTGCAACCCTCAGATTACGAGTCAAGTGCCTTACACACCAGGCCATATTGAGTAAGAGCAGTTACACATATAGAAATGTCTTCTGGGGCTACACACGATAAATCAAAATACAAAAAAATTATGTATATCAGAAACATCTCCAGTCAAAAATGACTACTTATCTAACATACAATTATCATGATATAAAAGACTGTTTAGTGTAGATATTATTAATTATTTTGTGAGTGAATATTTTATAATTATTTAGTTTTGTTTATAACAAGAGAGTTAGAAGCAATTATCTTAAAGTATATGTTATGACATGTTTTGTTATGTATCTTGGTAAGAGTCATACGTCGTGTTTATAACTCACTGATGTCGAAGATATAGTGAGCAGAAGATTAAGTAATAAACATATAAAATAATGTGAGACTGAACAGGAAAAAGGAAACAGAGAGACGATAGTAAAACAGCGTGAAGTCACGGGGAAGGAGTTCGACTAAAGAAAAGTTAAATGTAAAGTTAACTGTCACAGAAGAGAAATGCCTAAGGATTAATATAGGCCTAACAGTTGCTAAAACAGATAAGAAGGATAGTTTGTCTCATCAAAGGGTGTTCTAAAGTAACTGAACAAGCCCAAGTGCAATTTGACAAAAGGCAGATCATTCAAAAAGAAACAGACGATATTTGAGGTATGAAAAACAATATACAACTGTGGTAACTCACTCTACAATTGTCAGAGAATTATCCACGAAATACTAGTGCGTTAGAAATGGAGAAAACTAGTTCAGCTTGTCAACTGAAATTCTAAAGCAACTGAATAGGCCTAAGTGGACGTTTGACAAGAAGAAGAGAACTATATAGTATTTATGATAAGCCTATGATCTCTATAGTGTAAGTAATTTATTGTACATACATTTAACTATTTCCAAATATACAGTCTAGCCCCATTTATCCGATCAGCTGTGGATCTAAGCAATTAATGGTTGCATATTACCTGGTGTCACTGTATGGAGTCAACTCTGGGATCAGACTGAGGCCTCAAAGGCACAGTACATACCCTTATTTATTGCAAAATGGAGGGAAATGTGACAAAACTTGAAATGAATGCACAAATTTTCCCCTTTGAACAAATCTTTTGTTCACAAGAAGACCAAAGTGACATTAAATTAGAATGTTTAAAATTACAAAGTTTAAAGAAGCGTGAAAACATACTGTTTGATCGTGTATGTGTGACTGTGTGATCATCAGTGCAGCATGAGGTGTGAAGCATCAGGTAGGATTAACGTGCCATTAACAGGGAACATCAATGGTCACCTGGTTGGTAACACCTACAAGATGTGGCCGCTATCATTCAATGTACGGCAGTAGCCTCACTTTGATTGACAGGTCTCAACTGGGCAGCGGAAGGTGAGAGCCGACCTGGGTGGCTGCAATACTGAGTTTAAAGAGACCGCTTCGGAGAGGGAAACGTGACCACAAGCCAAGTTGACTGCAATACGAGTGCCCATAATAGCAGATGTTTTACAAATATTAAATAGAAGGAAATATTTGGAACTGAGCCAAAATGGCTGTAATTAAGGGTTGACCACTATATGGGTCTGGACTGTATATATTATTTTGAAAACAAGTGGAGTGAGTGCTGTTCATTTATTATTTGAATTTATTGCCAACAAGTCACAGACACCTACTGCAGAAGAATCTTATAAGCCAAACAACAACACAGTATATATATTTATACTATTAAGAAGTATGAGTAAAAGCCTTTAATTGACAAACATAACATTTGACAAACTTCAAGGAAATAAAATTAATTATATTTAACTTAATGATCTGTAACAATTTAACAGTTTCATTTCTTTGCACAACAGTAAAGTAGAAAATTGATTTCATTAATATAACAAAACTTTATGTATATTTGTGTCAAGGTCTCAAGTTTACATTAGACAATGACCTGAAGGTCTATTTGTGCAAAACAGTTTTTTATATCAAAGGTAAGAGATATGCAACATACATTTCCATAAAGAACACTTAGAATAAAAAAATTCAACACTTTTGACAAAGCAGTATAAAACTTGGTTTTATCTGATATAGCAGCATTTTGTAACTTGTTCACATTAACCATCTTTTTTATATTACATTTCATTGGTAAACCTCAAAAGTCATGTGCAAAGATAAATTAAAACAAATTTTTCCACAAATGTCAAAAATTATCACCCAAATCTTAGATATTACTAAGTATTATACACTTTATTTTTTAAGAGAATCCTTATCACACAAACTGAGAGTTAAGTTCCTAAACTTACATGTTGATCATTTCCCAAGAACCATGGTGCAGTGCTACAGACAGCATCTTTTACTTGTTCCAAAAGTTTTTGCTGGCTTTCAGGTGAGCCCATTTGGTTTAGTTTACAGTGAAGCAGAGATGCCATAGCCCTGACAAAAAACATCATCTTAGTCACATTTTATTACAGTAATAAAAATGCTTCATATATTCTAATTTCACTTACTACTTACTTTTATTAACTGTTCATGTATACAGGATTCATCTATTAGTCAAAATGAACTGACAATGTTTGACATACACATATGCAAACTGATATATACATATATATGTATCTCAAAACACTACTAAAAATCAACCTTGTAATGAATGAAATGACTAATTATATATGCTTTTATCTTCTTACCTATAAAGATTAGAATGAATTGTTTCATCAGTTGGGTATCCACACTGTTAATGATATTTTTGGCCTTAAACCTAATAATACCTTAAGAGGTTCAGCTGGTTTAGGAGATTTAGGGTAGTCCTAAATCCATATATTGAGCAAACAATGCAAAACAATATCTATAATAAAAGTAAAATTATAAAAATGAAAAATAATAAAGTTAGACATATTAAACATTCTAACCAATACTGTTTATGAAAGTAATAAATTCATAACATTATTATTAAGCTTTTTTCCCCACAATTTTATATTTATCAACAGAGATGATTTTGTTTCAATTAAGAAAAGCACAGATTGCAACTTGTAGTACATTTAAATACTCCAGCATAACCGTACATGCCATTTTTATTACTTTATATTTTTTACCTTTTTATGGTATTTTTTGTAGTAATTTTTCTCAAATCAGTACTTTTAAAGTATGCTTTTTCAAATAGCAATAAAAAGATTAAATGTAAATAAATACAACTCTGTAAATTACATTTGATTTCTTGTAATTGAACCAGATAGTAATCACATTATCATTAATAGGTAGTAAAATCAAGTGTTTTACAGACAACCTTTTTAAAAAAAAGATGATAAGAAGTGACATTTTGATCCACTAACATGTATCCTTATCGGATCTGAAGAATTACTATTGTGGATCATGATGTTGTCTTGTAGAATTAATTAACATGCTGCCTATAAATAATTGAATTTTATGACCAGAAGTACTCCCAATTTACAGTATTTTTTCGTTCTGAAACAGTGTTTTTGAGCATGTTGCTAGTATTTTTCAGCCTTGACTGTCTGTTCAGTGATGTTTTCTATCCCTAGTGCTTTGAGTATGGTAACTATGTGAAAATTATTTCATGACAAATCAGAATCAATCTGTTCAATGGCGTATTAAATTTTGATAGGTCTAATTGTTTTTTCTGTACTTGGTATCTAAACTTTTACAAATTACCACAAATATGGTTTAATATAATTAACAAAAAGTCTGTATATTCATTGCTAGGAAACATTTTCCTTATCCACAATTTTATATTTATCAAAGAATAATTTCTTTATTGAGGGATTCTTGCAAAATTACAAAGATGAAAAAATTAAATTTCGAGATTACTCTTTCCTCAATAAAATAACACCATTCAAAGCTACCAAGATCCATTCAAATTGACAATTTCTCAGTTTCCTTAGGGACCACCTAAAAATCTTGTCAATTATCAGTTCCTATGCTGAACTTCAAAATAAAACTGCTGCTTCTTATCTTTAAAATTAAATAAATGAAAACACAATGTTTACTTTTCTCTCTTTTAAGAAATCTCAGGAAACAATCCTTGAAATAGTTTTATCTTTGAAGTACAAAGCAATGTTTCATAATTCAGAATATTACAAGAAATATACCTTTTCTGAAAATATTTTTAGTAAAAAACAAACAAACTCACCTTACAGGATTAATTATGAAACTTTGAATTCATTTTAAGATTTATACATTTCAAAAATACAAATTTGCTTGAGTTAGAAATGATGCTCAACAAATGTGTCACTGTCACAGCCATGATGATCTCTTTGATTACCATTACTAAAAAAGTTAAAGATGGAGAAAATTTTAATTTAGCACTGTAAAATGATCACCCAATTACACATATAATGAAAAAACTCTAATTATTGTAAATTAATGGATTCTTCTTACCAAAAGAGGCTTTTTTTCAGGTACAGCATTTCCTAGTTTCTTTTCAACTTCTTTGAAATCTGACACAAAGCAGCTTACCCCAAACAATGCTTGCAATACAGAGTTCATGTAACAAGAATTTCCAATATTTACAAACCTACCAGGAAAAAAGAAAAACACAGAAATATAAGGTTTAAATTCCTACTCTCTTTTTTTTTGCAAAGAACAATAAAAATCATTTAGCAAAATGTTTGAAATCATTTATTCTTTTTTACTTTCATAAGCATGTATACCCAAGTTTAGATTCTTTCTTTCAGTATGCCATGTTAATAATTAGGATTAATTTAAAGAAGAGTAATCACACCATCACAATAATATCTAGAATTTTAAGTATTTCACATCTGAAAACTTTCTCAATTCTCTTTTGTTTTTACTTTTAAAATGTCATGGTACAGTGTGGACTAATAAAATAACTCAACAATAATACACAAACTTTCAACACGTACAATAAAAATTACTTTATGAACAAAACTTGAGAAATGCAAAAACAAAAACCATAACATTCACATACCTAAGTTTGAAATTATAATAGGAAAAAACATTTATAACAAATATAAAATCATCTGGAAAAGAAGGAAATTAGTAATCTTTCTGCATTTTTTCTTTTTTTACCACTGGCATCAAATAATCTCAAAATAAACAGCCAATGTTATAAGGAGGCTGGAAAGGCTGAATGCTCTAAGTACAAAAAGTCACCCAAATGTTTAAAAAAAAAAATACAACATTCTACAGCACAACAGTATTCAATTTCCTTACCCTGCTAAGGATTTGGGTTTTCGTTCAAAGCCAGTTTTTGTACTGTAACCATCTTTGGTGTCAGGCAAACTTTTCACTCTTTTGGGAGACTGAGGTAGTTGAGATAGAGACTGACGTTTCTGATGGCTAGTGGAACTGTTGCTAAAGATTTCAAAGTAAAAATTAAATCAATATTTGAGCTGAAAGGGCAAATTACTGCTTTCCACCAATAATCAAAAGAAATTAAATTGTATACGGTGCAAAACAGAGCTTTTCTACACATATTAATCTAAGAATTTCTTCATTCATCAGTAAAATTACAAAAAGATAATCTTAACATAAGAATTTGTGAGAATGCAGTTTTATAGAAAAAGCAGCATCAAAAACAGTCTTAATGACAGCTGGTTATTATTGTTTACATTTAAGGTTATTATTAGGTCAAGAAATTAATTTGCTTTTTTAGATGAAAAAACCCAAAACAACTTATATATAAAAACAAAACAGTTATTAAATGAAATAGTCTCCATTCTTATCGATGATGCTTTTCCATCTTACAATCTGGTTGTTAATGCCCTGATT
>NW_013665656.1:328127-330667 GCF_000517525.1 Limulus polyphemus | reverse complement strand
TGGCTTTGAAGCAAAAAGCATGTCGATGTCCTCTTTAACACCTTCCACATTTGCATACGTTTTTCCATTAAGATGGGATTGCAGCGAACGAAAAAGATGGTAATCTGATGGTGCCATATTTGGAGAATATGATGGGTGAGGGAAACTTCCCAACCCAACTCCATAATCTTGTGTTGAGTCAAACGTGCCACATGTGGAAGTGCATTGTCGTGAGAAGAAGAACACCTTTCTGATGAAGGGCTTAATTTAAACGTTTCAGTTGCTGACTATAGATCTCTGCATTGACAGTTCACTGTGGATTGAGGAGTTCAAATTAATTACTCCTTTGATGTCCCACCAAATGCAAAGCATCACTTTCTGCAGACCGAGTCCAGGTTTTGTGGTTGGAAGTGGTTTCTGTCTAGAACTAAACCACTGTTTTTTGCATTTAATAATCACATAGAGAATCCATTTTTGACATTGACACGTTAGAAACGATGATCATAAGAGAGATCATAACAGAGAAACGAAGCAACGTTCACATGTTGGAAATGATCATCGGAGAGTTCACGAAGCACTTAAAAACCTTCTTTATGGAGTTTTCCCATATTCCTTAGATGTTTACGTATTGTTTCACGAGAGACATGCACTTTCAGAGCCATTTCATGAGTGAATTGCCTTGGGTTAGACTCAACAAGTGTCTTCAGAGCATCAATATCAATTCCAACATGTCAGCCCCTGCCATCAGACTTTTTAAGGTTAAAGTCACCTGAACTAAATTTGCTAAACCATCGTTGACACTTATGAACGTTCAAAACATTTCCGTAAACTTCTTTGATATTCTTTGTGGCTACAGGGGTGTAGTTTCCCTTCTTGTATTCAAACAGCATTACATGACGAATATGTGCCTCATCGTGTGCCATCACTATAAAGGATTAGAGTATACTAAACTTTACACGTTATATAGGCTACACTAACACGATATTTAGGCAGTTCATTTAACTATTATACATGACACAAGTTTTTTTTTGGGTGGTTAATTAAATTATTCCAAAATGCAACATTAATTTCTTGACGACCTAATAAATACACATCTCCCTGAAAGCTAGCTTTTCTACTAAAGTATAGAAATCAAGTCAAAAACTTAATAAGTATAACAGTTATTTATCTCAATAAGACTAATATGTTTTTGGATATAACTGTTGTTGTGTATCAGTAACCTGTGTGCCTACATATAATGGTTATTTGGTTACCATGTGATTAATTTTTCACTTTCTATACAATCATAAAATAATTCATAAGTATCACCTGCCAGCAAAAATGAACAATAAATATACTTGATAATAAGTAACTTATTTGTTTTATTTTCTATCCATTGAATTATTTCTATACATATATTTTTATACAGTAAAATACTAATATAAAAAGTAAATGTAAAATTGCTAAATTGTATGTATGCTTTTTATAAGCATCAGTCCTTGTCTACCAATATTGTGACCAGCATTCTCTACATGACACCCTGTATTTCTTCAGCCAACCAAACAATTTAGAAAACAGACTAGCATATTTCAGTTGCAGATGACCAGCAGTGGAAAGTAGCTGATAAAAAATGTCTGGGATTAGAGATAGAACAAGTAGTTGGTTTTATTGTATAATAACTAGTGAAACATTGCAAGTGTTTAAAGAAAGTAGGCACTTCCATAAAATGCAGCCCCACATAAAAGTTAGTCATTTTTACTGGGTGAAGGTGCAATAAGGTAAAGAGTTCTTATTAACCTCATGTGCACAGAACTGGTCTGTTGAACAGTTATTGTTAACTATAATTCCAAATTTACGATTTACATCTTAAAGAAATTTTGTAAACTTTTAGCTAACATTATAATCACGTTGTACACAACTTTTTATATAGTATTTATACTAAAGACTTGTTTGTGAATTTACCAAGTCAGAGTGCAAGGTGATTTTAATGTTAATGTTTTTTACTAGAATGACTGCAGATTATAACAGACAATAACAATTATTTAAGAGCCTTAAGCCTCTTAACTTTTCCCAATTGCTTTATTGTTTTATTGCTCATTGAACTGTGTTATCTGCTGCAACAAATAAATTACCCAGCAGAAGTGTGGAGAGTCTAGGGTAAACAAAATACCAGGTTACCACATATGACATTCAAATTCTCCCCCATTTTGAGGAACATCATGAAAAATAAAAAAAGTATTTTTTTTGTATAACCTAGTAAGTTTTGATTTTTACATTTTAGTTAATTTGTTAATATATATATATAAAAATATATATGCACACTGACCCCTACACATAGGGTTTAAGATGATAGTAATAGTCACCATCTACTTGAGAGTCAACGTGACATTAGATCCCAAATAACTTAATTTGAAACTATATCTGCTCATAAACTTTAACAAACCAATAAAATACCAGTACTTTTTATTTTTCATGAAGTCAGCCAATTAACTTTAGTACTCATCTTTTGAATTGGTGAGTATCATTTATTAATATCTATATCTTATTATAATGAAGCTTGCAATGTACACGTCCAAAACTCA
>NW_013665656.1:323267-327249 GCF_000517525.1 Limulus polyphemus | reverse complement strand
AGTATGAGAACATTGTTGAAGAACTGTCAGACAATTCCAGAAAAGGCTGCAGGACCAATAATCTTCCGCAGGAACTAGCAGTTATACTTGCCTAGAGGGTGGGTATTTCTGCTAGTATATATATATATATATATAGCACAAAAATCTGTGTGTCTATTTGTCTGTTATTTAACTACTCCTAGGACACTGGGCCAATCTCAACCAAATTATGTGGGATGATAGTGTGGAACAAAGGGCATGTTAATGGGGGTTTTACAGCCCCCCTCTACCCCATTATTGCAGTTATTGAGCATTTATTATCTTGGATATAAGTCAACATTAATACATTCATAAATGGCATCATGTTCTTATAACACAACATACACACAGTGTGAGAGGAGGGCACACAAATGGCTTATATATTTCAGAGTGCACTAGCACTCTACAGAGGAATGCAGTGAAAAAAAAAAAAAAACATGGTTCCCACAATTGCAATAATATATAAACTCAGCTGAAATTTCTGCTCCAACAGCCACACTCCTACTTTGAACATGACCTTTCAAATTAGGCCCATAACAAAATTCTGCAGCCAATGATCGTCAATTAATTAATCATGTGAAACACTGTGAAAGGACATGAAGAGCTGGGTGTTGAAAGCAGGTAACACTACCACCACTACTTTGGCTACTACCTTTTCCTACAGAGTCGCTCTGACCATCGCACAGTGTATACCATGTTTTAAGTATATACGTATTGAGTTCTTAAAGCTTTTGGTGAGTTAATAATGAATACTGTAATAATATGTTATGTTATAAATAAATAGTGTGAAAGATTTTTGTGATATTTATCATAGCATACACTCCCAGATATTTTTAAATTCATAATCTGGACAAAGACAGGTACCTAAGTTTGTGTTTATACACACACACATACATACATATATATATATATATAAACACAAATAGCATTAACTATTAAAACTATTTATGTTGTCAGTTTTTATTTTAGAATCTATTTTTCCTTAAGTACTTAATTATAATCTAAAGATTACCCATATACCCACAGCATCCAATGAACAAGTCAAAATAGCAATTGAGAAAAATCTTCACTTTCTATATAATCACAGCGTAATGTGGAGTTTTCTACTTTAGTTTTATTACATTTCACTATTGTAAAACCTTTTAAACAATCAAAGCTAATTGCTACAAACCTTGTTAAAGACTTGAGAGGTGCTCTACTTGCTTCAAAATCATTGTGTGATCTGTTAGAATTATAAAACTTTGAAGAGTTGAAATGCTTCCCTCCCACAGGATTTTCATCACTAAAAAACTTTTTACTTCTTGTTCTACCATTGTTTAAGTATCTTGAAGCATTATTACTGTTATAATGGTTATTACTGTAAGTCTTTCTGTCCATTCTTCTGGTATTTTCTTTGTCAATATCCTCCTGACTTCTCTGTCCTTGCCCATAATTTTGCCTGCTATTATCTTCCCTTAGGAGTTGCTCAAACCTAAGACTTCGTGGGGAGTAGTTTCTTTCATGAAAAACAAGTCTTTGTTTAACAAGTCTTCTTGGAGATGTGGCACAATCATTTCGATGAGGAGAAAATTTTTGATTTTGTCTTTCCCTTTTACATGTAAATCATAAACACACAAATTAGAAAAAGATTCTTTTATCTTAAGTTAAGTAAACAATATTTATAGAGATCTCGCATACAATTTACTAGTAGAATTAAGTGTTTACACTATAAAATTGTTTTTTTAACCAAGCCATACAAGAATAGGCAGCTGTTGTAAGAACATCTAATTCTCAAAAAATTGTTAGGTCATTTTAAAGACATAAATAAAACTTATAACACTATTTAATTTCTTCTATTCAAAACCTTAAAAAGTTTAATTAGTAACAAGAGTACCTTTGGCAATAACTAATTAAGTTAGTAGTGATAATATTAAAGACAAAATCCAGTACTTGTTGAACTTTACTTAAAGCTGCATCTTGTACTGTAATTTTTTCCTACAGTAAAAACTTCTGATTCTAAGTTTTTTGCAGGACTTGCATAATAATACATTATTTTCTGTATCATATTTTAACCACAGCTATATTTTGAACAATACACAAGTTGAATGTGACAGTTGTTTTTACATGACCTCTTGACAACAACTTGTACCACATACAACTCATATTTGAAGATTCTTTTAAATAATTTTACTTCTTGAAGCACTGATAGTTTTAAGTCAAAATAAAAACTTTAACTAAATAATAATAAAAAAGTGATTATGTATACTATTTCAACATACGTTTTTTTTTTATGTTATAAGCACATGATTATCACATATTAACTACCTTTCTTGGCGTGGAGACCACCTTTTTCTCTCAGACAAGCTCTGAAACTTTCCACAATTACCATTGGTGGTGGAGTCAGTATATCCTTTCCATAAGTTGCTAGCTTCCATATCTGTATAAAAGTTGGAGAGTGCACGTGATTCAGAATAGACAACCGCCTCATTATCATATGATTCTAATCTGTGTAAGTTAACACCCTGACTTCTGTAAGGTGTAAAATTATTAAAACCATCTCTGTTGCCCATCTTCCCTGGAGAAGACCGATATGCATTTCCATTTGAGTTTCCAGATCTGTTATTAGGAGATCTTGATCTAAAATGACTTTCTGCTGGAGCATACATTCTTTGCTTCGGACTTCCCCTGTCTAAGAGATATTTATAAAATCCTGTACTTGAGACAAAATCTAGGAGTTTTGGGTTGGTTTACAATTTCATAATATCACTGAGCAGTTCAGAAATTAATAAGCATATTTGTTTCACTTAATACAAATATATATACACTAAACCATAATTATAATTTATTATTATTAAAAGCTAAGTTGATACAAGCAACTAATATGTACATTTAACAGCTAACATTGATAACAATGTTTAGGGACAACAAGGGATCTGTTGGTCCATCTCAGCTGTCCCATCCTCTAAACTAAACCATTATAAATTTAAAAAGACAAAATCTTAAAGCCAGCCTTTATCATTCATACACTTATCAAACTTTCTCTTAAACTCCACAACACCTGAAGGCAACCCACTCAAAAAGCCAACTACCCTGTTAGAAAAATAAAATGGTCTTAGCTGAAGATGACTCCAAACTTGGCAAAATTTATATCTGTGTCCTCTAGTCCTACTATTCTTGCCATTAATTATTGAAAAAGATGCTATTTCAACACTATCGATTCCCTTAACAATCTTAAACATCTCAACCAGATCCCTTCTAATTCTTATTTTTTCAAGAGCAAAAAGTTTCAAAGATCTTAATCTCTCCTCATATGAAAAACCCTCCAACCCAGGCACAATTCTAGTAACCCTCCTCTGACCCCTTTCTAAGAATTCAATGTCCTTCCTGAGGTAAGACTATACACAATACTCCAAATGTGGCCTAACCAGTCACCCATACAATGAAATTGTATAGACTTGTATACAATATATCTGTAAATATAATCTAAAATCCTATTTGCCTTACCACTAGCAACAGCACATTACTTGGATGGGTTAACTCCTTTCTTATGGTGACCCGGTACCGGGTTCTCCCCTTGCCCCCTCCCCAAATAAACAAAATACACAAAAATTAGAAACAAAAACAAAGTTGACATTTATTACATTTAACCGAATAATCACCAAATGATCATTCCAGTTTTACTTTCAACTTGTTGGTTATGGGAGAGGATACTTGGGTACACTCCCCTAAACTTAGAGGTAAGAGACTGAACAACCATTACACCAAGACCCTCCTCCTTTTTTATGACATTGTTAAGGTTATTCCCATCCAAATTATACTTATAATTCAAATTATGATAACCCACATGTATTATCTTGCATTTACAGTTTGAACCTTACTAATACAAACTCAGTTACATTGAAAAACTGCTTAAAATGAACAGTACTACATAGTTCCTTTGAAACGCCATTGACATCATTGTAAATAAACATTGCTGCTTACTACA
>NW_013665656.1:322207-323257 GCF_000517525.1 Limulus polyphemus | reverse complement strand
TTGACATCATTGTAAATAAACATTGCTGCTTACTACAAAACCCTGTTTACAGCAAACTGATTTCTGTAATAAAACAATAGGTTTTCACACATACAGCATTCATTTCTTTTACAACACAAGCCAGAAAACCATAAAAGGATTGACCACATAGATTCATTGCTTCGCATTGGCATGAGATGGCATGAAACGTAAGCATTTAAACTGTTAATATGATGAGCCAAAGAAAACTCCTGTTTAGGAAGCCATCATTTTAACATTGGAAGTCAATAAAACTCTTGTTTCTCCCACCAAATACAACATTAGAACTGCAGCCAATGGACTAGGGCATGATCAGAAATTTCAAGAGCTTCTACCAAAAACAGGTTGTACAGAAAATGCTGATGTCTCTCGATTCTGGAGAAAATCTACCAAACAATCAACATCAAAGACACAATTGATATGTTACATTCACCAAAGCAGAAAGTTACTGTCAAAATTTAAAATATATATTCTTCTTTTTTGCCAACTGTCCAAATAAAAAGGCTTTTATATATATATTTCTTAATAGTATAAATATATACAATGTTGTTGTTGTTTCCCACAGGAAATGTAACAAGTCATTTGGATGAATTTGTAATGGTTCTTGTCGCATAGTTAGAAAGCCAGAAAAATTTTAATTGTTAGAGGAAATTTTCTGCTTTAGTATGTTATTAGTCTATGTTCCTTAGTGCATTATTTAACTAATTAAAATCATTTAAATCTTTTGACACGGGGTCGGTCAATTTGACCGAGTCACGTGACCTTCTGTACTCATCTAAAGTTGACATAAATTTTAATACTTATAACTCTCTATATATTGGGTATATCTTCAACGAAATTTGGCAGTCTTTCAGTTAATATTACAAGTCTTTCACATACAAAAAGTCGTTTCTTAGTGAAGTACTTTTAATAAAATAAAGTTTTGTCCATGAATATATTGAGTATTTGTTTCGAATAATCCGTGTGCAAAGCAATTTTCATGTTAAAATTAAAAATACTTTCGTCATCTCAAAATTCCTTTGTGTAATCCCT
>NW_013665656.1:305762-321479 GCF_000517525.1 Limulus polyphemus | reverse complement strand
AACTTAAAAATATCCGTACTTTTAATTTTAGTTACTTTTATAATAATAATAAATAAAGAATAAATATGAAAAACCTGAAATAAAGTACTTGATTTTCTTGCCCTTGATTGTAGTGGAGAGTTAATCCTGATTTTTTTTAGTGATTATTGTAAAGCACTTAATTTTTATTTAATTAAATAATACACCAAAGAATATAGACTAATAACATGCAAAAATTAGACAAATTCCCTTACTTAAAAAATTTTCCTGGCTTTCTAACTATGCGACAAGAGCCGTTACAAATTCATCTGAGCTAGTCATTAACCTTCACACTGGATGTTGCTACTCAGAGTGAAATTGACGGTTATCTGTTCAGAACACAATGTTATAATATACGCTATTTAATAGATGAAAATCTTGACTTTCTATTGATTGTATGTAATATATAATGAAAGATAAGACAGAACTATCAACCAATTGTGAAAGAGAGGATATGACAAGTGGGTGTGGCAGGAGGGGTCTGATTTTCTCTTTGATAGCTCTGTGACCAAACAATATTGAAGGCTATGAAATTATGGTCTGTTTCAGCAATAAAGATTTTATAGAGAGCATTTTACTTTTAATTTCATACATTTTTGAGGGATGATGGATAAAATAGGGATGATAACATGCTAAGACAAAATGTGTCATGTTAGTTACACTAGTGGAAATTCGGGATTTCTTTATATATTTCCTTTTATAATTAAAACTTAAAACTTGTATACTATTACAATATGGAATATTAGCTAAGATTTTATGCTATTCTTATTGGTATGACATAAACACTAAAACCTTGTGTCACGCGCAGTAAATGGTACCTGTGGAGAAAGGGTTAATACACTTCTACCATTAGTATAAAAAAAACAGGGTTAAGTGTCACTAAAAATTGAGAGCAAGAAAAAAAGAATACTCGGGCAAGTACTTTATTTCTTGTTTTTCATGTTTATTCTTTCTTTATTATTATAAAAGTAACTAAAATGTAAAAATAGAGATCTCTTTAGATTAGTTAAGGTTAGATTAGGTAAAATAAACAATTGTAATAATATAATAAAAATATTTCACAAGACACGCACGCAAGCAGTTCGTGAGTAATGTAATTCAATAGCGTAACATAAGCTGCACGTTACGAAAGTGATTTAAATCTTATAATGGTGCGAATAGTAGTCAGACATGGTTCAAAGGGCAATCAAAAGACCAATAAAACAATAAAATTTAATTATAAATAGGGGTATACTGTTAAGAGTTTAAAGCTACTTTGGATAAACAAATGTGGTTTCATGCCAGATTTGAAGTCATTCTAGAAAGAAATAGTGTAATTTAGATTTATTTCAATTTTTATTTGGTGGTTACAAGGTCAGTCAAATTTACCAACCTCGTATAGAGTTAAGGTAGAGAAAAGAACGGATAAAATATAAAGTATTACTAAAAACGAATGTTTGAAATGTATTTAGGAGGTTTTAGAGATTACACAAATGAAATTTGAGATTTTTAAGATGAAGAAAAGTATTTTTTAATCTTAACATAACAATCACTTTGCACATGGGCTATTCAAAACAAATACTCAATATATTCAAGGACAAATCTTTTTTTAGTTTATTAAAAATACTTCACTAAAATATGATTTTTTGTATGTGAAAGGTTATAATGTTTATTGAACGACTGCCAAATTCCACACTTTATCAAAAGTTAGTACCATCAAATCTATAAAGACTTTATACGAGTACAAAAAGGGCAAATGGTCGGTCAAATTGACCGAGCCTATATTGAGAGAGTTAATTAACAGTTGAAAAGAATGGAAAAAAAGCTTTCATGATGTATTTAGACTAGTAGCCTATGGCTTTTTGAAGCTGAGATTGAGACAATTACATCACACTATGAAAACCTAGATTGAGAAACACTGATTGGCTAAAAATTGATAGAACTAAACTTTTATTAAAATTACAAAGTCGAATTAGTGCTATTTTATTCAAAACTATAATGATTTTCTCTCTGAGGGTGTACAAGTGCTGTATTATGCTCAGAAAAATCTAAAAATTGCATTGTAAATGAAGTGAAAGCAACCCAAAATCATATTGTCACATATATCTTATTTCTATGTTAGATAGTAAATAAAAAACTTTTATTGAACTTAAACCAGGGGGATTTTTTTCTTGAAATGTGAAAAAAAAATGACTACAAGTTTATTTTCTTTAAAATTTTTAATTCAATGGTGCAATTTTGCCCATAAAGCTGACTGTACCAAGTCCAGTGTATTAACTAATCATTGTGTATAAACTGGTTATAAATCAATGTTTTCTTTCAAAAAACATCAGTTCCAACCTAGTTCAGAGAAATCATACAAATTATCTTGCTAAAAATACAAACTATAAAAACTCATACCTTCAAAAAAACCATGTTTGATATCTTGTAGAAATTTGGCAAGTTCATAAAATGAAGATCGTTGTCCATTATTCCTAAATTTTCGTATCCACACAACAGATGAATTTGTAAGCTCAAATGATATGAAACCATTTTTTTCAGCTTTTTCTGGACTTAGTGGTATTTTCTTCAGTGTTCTAGATGTCACCTGTAAAATGATACAAACAAAAATTAAAACTGAAATGTTCAAATTTCTGTCCTTCTTAATGACAAAAGAATTCTAGATAAATTGCTACATAAAATGTTTGTTTAAGCTATTAAATTCAAAGCTTCAAAATAAAAACACAGGTATCTTCATATTTTGGCATGAGGCTTTCTAAGCTATATTTTTTTCATTTGAATACATTAATATTTTTAAATAATTTAGAATCATTTCAATGTTTCTATATGTATTTATAGTTAACAAAAGAAAAAAAACTCCATCAAACATTTAGACTAATCAAGTAATTTTACAGAGCAGCAGCATGAAAATTAATGTTCATTCTCTAGCATGAAACCAATAATCCTAGTGACATACTATCAGTTATTCTTAAAATGAAACACTAAAGTCCCCCCCCCAAAAAAGTTCCACCTGTGATAATCCAAAGCACAGACTCGTTATTTTTCACCAACACATAGTGTTAACTGAATATTCCTTTCAGGTGTGCATGTTTTCATATGTTCATTTAACTAACTGCCACTCCCCAAAAAGTTCAGTATAGTACAGATTCACATTGAGCAGAAACTAATACACACACCATTATGTTAAATCACATTTTTAGTTGAAGTCCTTAAGGAAATAACTAGCAGTAAATAACACGTCAACTATATTTTTGAAACATAACATTTGATATCTCACAGAAATTTAGATGCAAAGAAACGTTAGTCTGATAGGCTCTTTGAAACTACTGTGTTTCATGGCTTGTGGCTTTACTATTTAAACTTTAGCTTGAAAGTGTAAACTTTTCTGTACTCACAAATAAGTATCCAACAGTTTTACATAGACTGAGTCAGAGAGAGAAAATAAACATCTGTAAATAACACTGTGTGAACTACACCAGAACATGGAAAAAGCTATGACATATATAGAGACTTTATTCAGTGAAATACAGTTGCATGAATACATTATTTAAGGCATTTAAATAGATATAGTTATTGCAATAAAATCTGACATTTTTAGTCATGCAATACATAACATCATCTTTGGTAAAATGGTATTTCATTAAGAAAATTCAATACTGAATATATATCATCCATTTTCAACTTAACCTTAATACACATATTATACTCACACTGAAGAAAAAATATTTATGTTTGGTGCATTTACATAATTATTTGTTATTAATTTTATCTAATACCATCAACAGCCACTTAACATTCTTCTTATACTTATGATTAGTTTTTAAAGTATACTGTTCTACATATAACTTGAAACTTTATTACAAATATTTTACTTACCAGTAGACTTATTTTTACTGTATTTTGTTAACTTATTAGTTTTATTGCTTTTATTCAATAGTTACTCCATGTTAGAAATGTGATTATTTTGCTGAACAATCATTATAGTACTTCACAAGAGTTTTTGTACTTTAAAATTTTTCTTTATTGCCTATATAAAATATATGAGCACTGTTTTAAGACCTCGTATAAAACATTTATATCTAACTGAATTAGTTAACAATGTTCACCCAAAAAGTCACAGTGAAAGTAATAGGTTGGTGCTATCCAAACTTGTAATTACTAACTGTAATAAAATTTTTCTTCCTAAATATTTTTTTTACAAAGATGATTCTTGTCACTGATATTTACAAGACAAAGTTTATTACCATATGTCTGAAAATTCCTTCATGTTTTTGAATAAGAAATAGTCATTTATTAAGTGAGATTGATATCTATATTTTTATATAACACTTAAATTTTAATTATTTGAAAAACTTTTAACTAAAATTTTCACATTCTCTTCACGGTTGTTTATGCTGAACTAATTAAACTGAAATTTTGTACTTGTTATAGAGTCCATATCATAAGTTTTAATATATTTCGGTATCTTCACAGAATTTGACAGACTTTTAGTAAATGTTACAAGTCTTTTTCCCAAAAAAAATCAGATTTCTTAAGGAATTATTTTTACTAAAGATTTGTCCATGAATATACATATAGTATTTCTACATACTAGTCTGACTGCAAAGTGATTTCCACATTAAGATTAAAAATACTTTTCTGTGTCTCAAAAATTTCAAATTATATTTGCATAATCTCTAAAACCTACTAAATAAATTTGAAACATTTTTTTCTTTCAGTAATAACACTATTTTATCTGTTATTTTGTCTACCCTAACTTTATACAAGGTTGATCAATTTGACTGACCTTGCAACCACCAAAAAATATCAAAATAACCCTTATTTTCTTTGTAGAATGACTTTAAATTGTAATATGAATAGTATACATCTATTTATAATTCAATTTTATTGTTTTATTGCCCTTTTAGCCCTGTCTAACTACTATTTACACCATTGCAAGTTGTAAGTCACTTGTTGAATGTGCAGCTCATGTTACTCTATCCAATTACATTTTGCTTGAGCTACTTGTGAGTGTACCTTGTGAAAATTTTATAGTATTACTTATTTTACCTAATCTAAATTTTAACTTATATAAAAAATTAACTATTTTTACATTTGAGTCACATTTTAAACAATAAATACACATAAAAAACAAGAAATAAAGTATCTGTAGCTTCTTTTTTGCTGTCAACTGTTGATGTCATTTAACCCTACTTTTTTATACTAATGATAGTACTGCACTCAATAGTTTTTTATTTAATAAAATAATGTACCAAAGAACAGAGAATAATAATGTGCTAAAAGCAAACAATGTCCCATAACTATGAAAACTTTCTGGCTTTCTAACTATGAAAGAGCCATTAAAACTCATCTAAACTCATAAATGTGTTTTCCATGAGAATCGAGCTTAAACTAAAAGTGAAATTCACAATTCTCTTTACAGAAAAATACAGTGTAATAAGCAATTTGATAGACAAAAACATTGGCTTTCTATTGGTTATAAATAATATAGTATTCAATGCCAGAGAGAACTACTGACAATTTCTGAAAGAGAGGATGTGACAGGTGGACATGGCAAGAAAGTTGTGATTGTCTATTTCATGGTTCTGTAACCAAATAAGATTGAAGTTTTTATTTAATATTGCCTTATAAAAGTAAAAACTTAAAACTTGCATACTATTAAAATATGGATTATTAGCTAAGTTTTAAGCTATTTTTTTTGTATACCATGAAAAGAAAGTAGTTTAATTAAATTTTGAACGTTACTCACTAAAACCTTGTGATATGCACAGAAAAAGGATTCCCATGAAGAGAGGGTTAAATATGTCACACACTTGTAGGTGGTGGATACACCTGTCTCAATCTCCTGCATCTTAGGAAGTTGATATATTATCACATTTAAATGTTACAAGTTAATAGTATATTATTAAAGAACAGTATTTGTCACTTATCAATATTAATACTCAACAAGCCAACATGACTGAGCAAACGTCACATACACAAAAAAGAAAAAAACTTTTTTTTAAACTAGTGAATTGTTATTTGTCATCTTACATCCTGTAAAAGAAAGAAGTACTCAACTGAAAATGTATAAAATTAATTAAAACTCAAAACATATGTTAAAGATCATAGCTATCTGGTGACGATACCAAACATTATAAAATGGAATACTTAGATATCATTGGATTGGAAAAAGTCAGTAAAAATTGATAAGCTATGACTATATAATCCCAATTATTAGAAATATATCAAGAATAAGCCATATAACATTTAAATCCCTGACACACACACACACACATATACCAGAATAAAATAACAAACAACAATACTTTGCAAGTGGTGAAATTAACCAAACTAAGTTACAGTTACAACACTAAAAAAACACAACAGTTTGCTCTTAAGTGAATGAAATTCAAAATTGCAAGATCTCACGTTCATTAGTCAGCTTGTTTGTATTTAATATTATGGCTGTTCAAATTATTTGCAACAAAATGAAAAAATTAAACATTCAAATATTTTAGATAAAATTTGCTTGAAGTGTATAACAAACAAGTGGACAAAAAACTCCACAGGTACTTGTAATAAAAACTTTATAATCCTGCTACATGTCATAAACAGGAATGGTTGTATATTTCATCATAGTCTGATTACTGTAATCATCATTAATGCATCAGATGCACATATCTAAACCTTGTATTTTGGCAAATTCCAATTTGTGTATTTAGTGTCAAAAATAAGCTGCATACTGGATGCTTTATTCATCAAAATATAAATTTGAAAATTAAATTCACTGCATGAAAAACATTTTTGAATGCATAACTCGGTATTTCTTATCACCAAGCTTCTGATATTTTACTGATTTCTGGCATCATTATAGTCGGTTGTGCACAGGGACTTTAAGCAGTAAATAAAAATGCTAATAACCCATGAAATGTTGAAAGTGACAGGCTAAGTGGATTACATTTTGCTTGCATATCCTCGATGATTCTAACAGTGTCACCAACTTATGTATATAATGATATATTACATCAAATATTAACTACACAGCATGTTTGAGTGAAACACAGCATGAAATTTGTAATATTAGAGCAAACGAAATAATTTATCACTAAGTATGACGTCTCAGTATTTAAGTAATTGTGTAGTATTTAAAGGTGTAATGTTAAAATATTGTATATGTTGTCAGGCATATTCATCTGTAACATTGGAAAAAAGATGTATGACCTCATTTGTTTACCTGTTTGACAGTAATATTGTGGTAAATAGAGCAAATAAGAATCTCTGTCATCTGCTTTTTGTTATAAGACCAACTTTTTTAGTTCAAAGAAGTTTTATAGTTAGCAATAAGGATTCCACAGTGATTGTTCATGGTCAGGTTGCAGTTTATTCACATAGCATCAAGGCTGGAAGACAAATTACAAACCCAGAAACCTTATCTGGTTGCACTTAACCAAGGTTTTCAGGTAAATATTAAACTTTGAAAATATAACCTTATTACACTGCATTGTTACTGGAGTAGTTGGCTCTGTTGAATGTATCATAAACAAATCTTTATGTTGCTGAAACATAAACTCTGAACAAGTTTTTTTAATACTTTAGATGTTAAAAACAAACAACATATGCAAATAATGGTATAACGAGATATCAATATATATATATATATATATATATAGACATGCACAACTGTTCTGTATGAATACTTTTCTATCTTATTTGAAAATAAGAGCATGCACATGGATGCGTGCAGGAAGGGGGAAGAGAAGGCATTTGCCCTCTTACATTTCACAAAAAATTGCATGTATTATGATGTAAACTTAACATCGTAGTTAAAATAAGTATTTTAGTAATTTTTATTATAACTGCAAATTTGTGTTTGTATTTAAGCACACATAACACATGCTTTTAATCTGTTGACTTAGCTGATCCTCTACACCCTTGAAAAAATTTCTGTGGGTGCACATGAGCATGCACATATATATATATATATATATATGTGTGTGTGTGTGTGTGTGTGTATGTACTGACACAGAAAAAGTATCAGATTAGTAGAGGTTTCACAAAAATATACTTGTGTGTCTATAAATGTATATATATATAAATAAATAGCTTACAAACTATTGATTACATTAACTGTTTATAGGCAATTAAATCAGCACTATATAAAAATAATGAATTAAATATCGCAATACCATTATCGGTCTTGGTTGTCAACTTATTGTCATAGCGGATAATGTCTGTGGTAATAGCACCCAAATGTGTTGGGGATATCCCATCTATCAGACAATATCTAAACATTGATGTCAATCTAGTCAGCTGTCATGGAAAAAAAATCATCGATCAAATAAGGGTACGAAGCTGAGTGCTTACACCCACAACGTCTCAGCTTCTACTCCATTTCACTGTCTATAGCTAGTTGTGGGAAGGCAGTTACCCTTAAATTTCTTTTATGAAATAAATTGAAATAAAGACACCCTAATATTTCTACTAATTAACCTCCCAACCTCCATTACAGTTCTGTTTAATATTTTATAGTTATGTTTAGTTCCATTTAATATTTTATAGCTATGTTTAGTTCCATTTAATATTTTATAGTTCTATTCAATATTTTATTGTTCTATTTAATATCTTTTTGTAAGAGTATATTAAATAGAACTAAATAGAACTATAATCCCTACCTTAAAAGTTCTTATATAGTTCTAACTCCCAACCTCTTCCCTTTCTCCTGAAGATTTATTCAAGTATAACACAGGAACGCCGAGACAAGCCCAGCTACTTGAAGTTAGTCTTTCCGTCCTGGTTATACTGAATAAAATTACTAGAAAAATTATTATTAGCTACTTATAAGCTAAAATATCTAACTCCCTCTATATTTTATTTATAATATATTTTCCTTAATCGATAGTTTAGTTCCTAAAATATTTTTGTATTTATTAAAAAATAAAGTAATGTATTTCTTTAATTGCCTGTCCCTATAGCCATTATCTTTCAATTTTTTAATAATAGAACATTATCCATAAAAAAAATTAGTTATTACATACTATTAAGAACCATTTTAGTTGAGATATAATAATACCATTTAACATAATACACGGAATAACACTATTAGGTGTGGGTAGACCAAGAATGGGAAAATTAAATTCACTTCTTTTATCAAAAATAGTTAACTGCACTGTACCTTCTATAAAAGTAATGTCCAAATCTAAATAAGTAGCATTATTATTATGTTATTATTATTATTACTTCTTTCTATTGGATATATTAGATTAGGTGTAAAATTCATATTATTTATAGATATTAAGTCACCTATGTAATGGAAAGTGTAAATGTATAAGTTAGGATTTAAAGTCTGCTTCATAAAAGAATGGATACAGGTTGGTCATATTTGAAGAAAAGTTCGTTAAAAACAATATAACTGTTATAAATACAGAAATGGAGTATATTTTTACATTGAATTCTAGTAAATTTAAACTTGAGTACAGTTATTTCATTATTTACAAAGTTATCAAACAAATCATTGAAAACCCTGATTAAATCTTTTAGGTCTATTTTAGTGTACAATATAGAAAAGTCATATGTAAAAATAGAACTGGCAGTTTTTGAAGAATTTAAATTATTTAAACATTCCAAAATTAGAATGTTATTTTTAATAATCCAAAAATAATAATTCTGGTTACTTGAAGACTTTATTTTTATTTTTTCAAACAAGACATCTAAAATATTGTTAAGTACTATGGAAATAGATTTAAGGACTGTATTTAAAGAATTAGTGATAAATCTGAATTTCACAGGATTTTTATGCAATTTTGGAATTGCATATAAAAATGGTAAATTTGTACAAGAATAATCTGTATGGATATTCCATTTTTCATAGCCTTCTTTAAATTAGTAATAACATTATTTTTCTTTAAAGTACTTTTAGTAAAAGTACTTGTGGTATTAATTTCATTAAGTAAAATTTTTGCATATAACTTTTTACATACAGAACCAAAATTATCAACAGCTTTATCAATCGAGGTAATAACAAATTGTTTTTGAATTTCTTTTACTTTATTTCTAAAAACATTGAAAGAAATATCTAATTTATAATGAGATAAGTTTAAAGTTCTTAATAAATTTTTTATGGAATTAATGAAATATAATTTCCACTCAAAAAAGAAACATGGCAGATAATTGGATTGTTAAAACTGACTATCAGTTGAAATGATTTTATGGGAAAAATATCTTCTTGAATACTTTTATGAATCAGGGAAGGTAAATATAAATCATCATAAACTTTATGTTTAAAATAAATTACTATATAAGAGAGCAAAATGTATGTGGTATGTATTTGATCTTGCTGTGTTTGGAGCCCAAAAGTTTCTTGATGCGATAACTATTACTAACTGGATTACAAAATGTAAAATTATCTGAACTAATATATATCAGTTTAGGTCAGTTACCTACTAACTCCTAAAGAAGGTGTTTTACTTGTTCATCTTTCCCACATTAATATATCATTGGCACATTTTTTCCCCTATTTTATCATATAAAACTACAAATTAGGCCTTAACTTAGCTTTTGAAGACATTTGCAAATGGTTGGTAGTTATATTTTTCCCACTAGCAACATTATTCTTCTCTAAAGTGAATTGTGTGTCAATTATTTCATACACTAGTGTTAATAAATATGTATGTATCCTATATATATGTATAAATTTTCTGTGACACGTTCTCTTCTCAAATATCTTTGAATACCAAAACTTACATAAATTACGTGCAACAGCTTTTATTTTAACCTTTTCACAAAAGTTTAAAAATACTGTAGTGCCTTGTGAGGAACTTACTTTTTAATAATATATATATATCTAAATTTAATTAAATAGGTGTGTTGGGCTAAGGATTCTTCTACAATAGATGTCTGTGACTTGTTGGCAATAAATTCGACAATACAGTAACAGCACGCACTCCACTTGTTTTTAAAATAATATATATATGTATTAGAAACAAGTTGAATGTATATACAAAATTCTTTTCACTATGAAGAACATAGTTGTATCTTAAACACTATACAGTTTCTTCTTGTCAAAAGTCCACTTAGGCCTATTCAATTGCTTTAGAATTCAATTGACAAGCCAAACTATTTTTCTTTACTTTTATTGCAAAAGTATCCTTATATAATTCACTTATGCTGTCATGTGAGTTACCACAGTTGTATCTTGTACTTCCAATGATGATCTGCTTTTTTGTCCTTCTAAGTAATTGTCTGCTTTCCGTCAAGGCAGGTTCAATTAGCTTAGAACACCCAATGACAAGACACATTACTCTCCTTATCTCTTTTAAACTATTAATCTCACTCTAACATATCAACCGTTAGGCCTTTCACTCTTATGATGATTAACTTTGCATTTCTAACTTTTCTCTCACCGAACTTCTCTTTCCCATGACTTTATTTTTTGCTCTCTCTCTCTTTCTGCTCTTCTGGTCGCAGATATTTATACGTCTATCACTAAAGCTTTCTAGAAATCTTTATAGCCTTAACATCAGTGGATTGCACACAACATTCGATAGTCTTGACATCGATGAATTACAACACAAAATTAAGTAATTACCAAAACTGCCTACACAAAACAGTTTTATATCTGACATGCCTGGATCAACAAATTCTACAGTATCCTATTGCAGAAAGTCACCCTATACTAAAAAGTATTTTATTATTGAAGTTACAATTTGAACTCCTAAAGCTGATGAAGCATTAGAATCCAATAAGTAAAACATTTTAGTTAATCATGGGCAAATGAAAAAGAATGTGCAAAAAACATCTGCAGTTTATGTGTTTTATTATTACTTCCAATGAAAAACCACTTAGGTACAGTATATACAACTCTGCTTCCAGCAAAAAAGTCACAACACAGGCAAGTGAAACAATTTGTTTACTATTAACCTTCTTTAGTCAGAATACAAACGATCGAAATACTTGTATTATGGGTGTATTGATACTTGACACTAAGAATCTGCAATTATACCATCTGAAATATGTACTGGCAAATTTTTCTAGTGCTTTTTAAGTTTTACTAGCAAAATTGCAACATGAATCAACAATTTGCCTGTATCCAAGCCTTAATTTCAAGCAAATATTCTTGGAATTCAATAAAAACACTCAAGAAGAACACATGAAAAATAATGACAAAAACCATTTTCTAATCAAGCAAAATATTTTCTCTCTATAATAACTGTAAATTTGAAATTAATACTTACGTGAAAGGTGGCTGCTGGTACCACATCTTTAGCACGAAAGTGAACCCTACACTCCCATGCTCCTTTTCTAGATGTTGGACAAAAAAGCAAATAGCCTTGCTTCCAATGAACAGTTCCTTGGTTTGCAGTAGCATAACGTACTTCTCCAAAAAATATGAAGTCTTTTTCTCGAATTCCATTCATCTTAAAGAAAATGGCAACAAATTTCTGGAAATATGACAAAAAACAAAACAAATAAAGCTAAAATCTGACCTCTATTGCAGATGTTTATATTCCTACTTAGAAATAATTTTTTGTGTAATAACTAGTTAATTGAAACACAGAAACCAACTTTAAACTTAACAAAGATATGCTGATATGCTATTTTTAATTTTTACACTTTATTTAGAGAATGATGAAGACCTGCTGGTTCAAAGAAATTTGTATATTATGCAATGTCAACAAAATTTGGTGTTTCAGTTAATTCCAATTCTTAACATTTAGTATGTGCAAGCTACTCTCAGAAAGATGTGAAAAGCAATAATATTCACATAATCATTTGTTATAAAGATATTAATAAAAATTATTTGAAATCTTCAAAGTTAAATAATAAAGTTGCAATGAATTCTAATTAAAACAAACCTTTCATAAAAGATTTTATTTGTGCCCGATATTTTAACATGACGTATCAGTCATAAGAAATGTAAAATAAAATATTCAAAGGGGAACTTTTATAACATTAAATGTTCCCAGCATTTACTGTTGCACAAATTAGAGCTACAAACTAATTAAAATACCTCTTAAACAAAATCATTTAAGCAGGCATCGATAAAAAATATTTTAAGTTGAATTTCTAAATAGTAGTTTTGAATTGTTTCAGTTCGTATAAAAAAACAAAATAACCAGTAAGGAACCCTTTGGTCCTTCAAGGCTGCCCTTTCATGCCCACACAAAAAACAACACACCTTTTAACTTTAAAGAAATTGCTGACAGACATTTTAAGAGGGGATGAAGTGACTCTTTATAAAAGAGATGAATAAATGAAGCTTTACATTTTTACAAGTCTGCTATTTTTTAGCTAAGATGTTTCTTAACTGATTGAAGAAAAGGGGTGTGAACTTGGTGTACTCAACTTTTCAACAGCTTTTAATAATGTGCCATACATCACATCAGTAAGGGTTAGAGAAAAACTAGATAACTGAATTGTAGGGTGATTGGACAGAAGAAAGCAAAAGGCTATTAACGGAGTCCAGACAAATTGAACTCCTGTCACTAGAAGAGTTCCTAAGAGTCAGTGCTTGGGCCTTTACTCCTCTTCTTTTACATTAACGATATTAATAAATTAATATCGTTTGTTGATGACAATAAACTTTTGTATAATTTTAACAGTACTGAGGATGCTGAAGTACTACAGAAAGAGTGGATCAACTGACATACTAGACAAATATTTGATAAATAACTTTTAATTATAGTTTGTGCAAGGAAATGCATTTGGGTTATCAGACTTTGAACCAAACATTTAATATTAGATAAGAACCAAGTCAATAGTGTGACCAAAGAAAAGTATCTCTGCACAGAAGTGTTCAAGTCACTCAAGCCACAAAAGTAGTTTCTGTTGCTAGTATTAGTGGTAGCAAAGCTAACTTAGGTTTGGTGTGTACATTAATTATAGACATAGTGAATGCAAGTCAAAAGAGCCAATTATCTCTATATAAATCACTGGTTAAAACCTTCTCGGATGTATATGATCTATGCGATGAGTTGTTGTCACCAACAGTGGAGGCCAGCATTTGACAGAAGTTTAAAAAGAGAATCAACAATTACCAGAAAAGTAAAGAATGGGTTTAGATGGATAAAATGGTTTGTTGTTGTCCAAAGGTTAAGTAAATAAGTTCTTGTTTTAAGTAATATTCTTTAGCTAATAGTAATACACTTGTTAACATTCTTTCAAGGTTAATATATCAATATATAATAGTAATACTCATAGCTCAATTTTGGCAAAAAAAATGCATACAGCTCCAGATGTTTATGAACACAAAATTTACTGCATATTCTTCAAAAACCCAAAGTTTAGTGTAATGCCTGTAGTAACATTTATTTTTATATTGCAGTTGTGCTAAGAGTAAACTAAGTTAGTTACCCTGAGTCTGACTTTATTATTTTAACTTGTAGTTGTAATTTAAATAAAGATACTTGGCCACTACTAGTACTACTACTACAACTGGTTCAGTAATTCTCTTAAGTTAAATTACAATTTACATGTCCAATTACAACCTATTTGAAAATATAAAAATTTGAAACGTGTTATAAAACAGCAAAAAAAAAAAAAGCAGTTAAATCAATGTATACTACAAAATGGTATCTGCTAAACATTAATACGACCACTTCAAAAAATAACTTAGGCTTAATACTCACTTTTAAACAACTCTCGTAATCGTATTAGAATTTAGGCTTAACAATTACTTGCCTGTAGTATTAGTATTACTACTACTACCGATACGATAACCGGCAGAAGTGGATATTTTTATCCTTATTAATTTTGGAAACATACCTTTCTACACAGAGTTCTTCAGAAGCAATGGCGAAAAATTGAGATGGTTAAAATTTGAATTTTGTATATTATAATGCTCCTGACACTTTAATTAACCCAACTCATAAATGTTTTATAGATCCGGCATTCAAAATGGCCGCAACCACGCCGAGGTGCTTTTACCTTTCGCGCGAATTTCTTTATGATGTCATTCCTCACAAACCAATGACCTTTACTGATATTTTAATTGTAACAAACAATTTACTTTGTACTTTTGTGACAATGTACAATTTACTCTATGGAAAGATGTTGAAAAAAGGTGAATCATTGAGATGAATATAAACTTGTATTTTCTTTTGTCAGTTTGTAGGAAGAAGTAATAAAATCATTATTTTTGAGTGAATGTTTATTACTGAAGTAAACGGACTAAACAAGTTTGAATAAAACTATACATTTAATTGATAGTCAGTAACAAGTGATCGTCAATATTGCTCAATAATTACAGTCTCCAGCCATTATTAGTCTCAAAGTGGGTTCCTCGTCATCGAAATTACAGTATGTTTGACAACATGGATTTAGGTGTAGACTGTATGATAAGTAACTAAAACATCTTCTCTATCCATTCATTTCCATTAAGACCCCCTCCCTCTTTTTTAAATCAAAGATGTCAATAGGTTTGTTTGTTTGTTTTTGAATTTCGCGCAAAGCTACACGAGGGCTATCTGCGCTAGCCGTCCCTAATTTAGCAGTGTAAGACTAGAGGGAAGGCAGCTAGTCATCACCACCCACCGCCAACTCTTGGGCTACTCTTTTACCAACGAATAGTGGGATTGACCGTCACATTATAACGCCCCCACGGCTGAAAGGGTGAGCATGTTTAGTGTGACGGGGATTCGAACCCGCCATCCTCAGATTGCGAGTCGAGCACCCTAACCACCAGGCGTTCTTGAGCTACAAAACTTTGTCGATAGATCAGGATCAGCGAAGGTCATCAAACAA
>NW_013665656.1:302376-305664 GCF_000517525.1 Limulus polyphemus | reverse complement strand
CAAACAAAACTAAATCTCTCCTCTGATAGAAATAAAAAGGAAATAAAGTAAACTTGAAGTTTACACCAAAATAACAACACATATATTCTTTCTGGAAGAAATAAAATAAAACTTGATGAGTATATTGGAATGAACGGCAACTACTTGTTGTAAAAACACACAAGTGTAGGTGACTTCGTTTCGAAAGTCTTCCGTCTTTCGATCGTCTTCCGACTTTCAAAATGTCGTGTATGTTTTTTTTTCTTCTTCTTACAACAGGCAGTTGCCGTACATTCCAGTATACTCGTCATGAACACTCTGCCTAAACAATTTATCAAAGAAAATAAAACTTTCTAATCAGGGTTGAATATGACATTTACTTGTATTTCACAATAAAGATACTATGAAGTTACGTATTAATTGAAAGAAAAAATTGAGATGTCTGCCTCTTGACAATATAACATGAATGGCAAAACAGGAAGACATCGGAGACACAAAATAAAATATTTTTTAAAATTTACATTTATGAATTATTTTGTTTGTTTGAAGTTAAGCACATAGCTATATAATGGGCTATCTGTGCTCTTCTCACCACGGGCATCGAAACGTGGTTTCTAGCGTTGTAAGTCTGCAGATATGCCGCTGTGCCACTGGAGGGGCGAATTATTTTGAGATTACATAAAAGTTCTGTACTCATTCTGTGTAATTGTTGAAAGTTATTGAACGAAACACAGGAAATATATGAAAATAGATTAATAGCACGAACGTATACAAATATCAGAAAACACGAAATTTTGGGAAATATTAAACTTGCATATTTAACAAAATGTTTGTCGAATATACAGAGGTGAGTTAAAAGTGACAATAAAGTTGTTTCATTTAGAACAATATTAAAATTGGTTTCAATTGTCTTTCTAATATTTTCTTTAGCACCGAACGTATAAGATCAATTTGTGCCAACCGTATTGTATGTTTATATACATATCCTGCAAAGTTGAAGATAATTAGTAAAACTTTCTACAAACTATAAGAGATATATTTTATAGGCCTTATTTGCGAAAACCGTATATGAAACTAAATCTTTAAATGTGGCGATAATGTTTTTAGTTATGTCTATTGATAAGTTTATCCAAGGTCCAAACACCGATAAGCACATAGGGTCGGCCTTACATATTATTTATTTTTTTCCATATGTGTGTCAGATTAAATAGTGCGTTACATTTAATTTTTAATTTTAACCAAGGTCCGGTTTGTTTTGTTTTGAATTTCGCGCAAAGCTACGTACATGTCGGTTTCATGTTATTTTTTACATGCTGAGATATGATGGTCTTCACCAAAGTCCCCACATCATGGAAGAGGTTTACAAGCTGCCGTAGACACGTCGATTAGTTTGGTTTGTTATAAATTTCGCGTAAAGCTACACGAGGGCTATCTGTGCTAGTTGTCCCTAATTTAGCAGTGAAAAACTAGAGGGAATGCAACTAGTCTTCACCACTTACCACCAACTCTTTAACAAACGAAAATAGAATTGACCATCACATTATAACGCATTCATTATTATGAATGGGTGAATATGTTTAGTGGGACGGGGATTCGAACCCGCGACCCACATATTGTGAGTCGAGCGCCCCAACCACCTGGCCATGCGGGCCCATACATGAGGGCTATCTGCTCTAGCCGTCCCCAATTTAGCGGTGATATACTAGATGGAAGGCAGCTAGTAAACACCACCCACCGCCAACTCTTGGGATACTCTCTTAGCAAATGATAGTGCGATCGACCGTCACATTATAACGCCCCCACGACTGAAAGAACGAGCGTGTTCGGTGACAAGGATTCGAACCCGTGACTCTCAGATTGCTAGTCGAGCCGCTAAACGCCAGGCCGGAGGTCCGGACATTGGTGACTTCATGGCTCCCAAGGCAGGGGCTACTAACCAGAGCTTTTCAACTGCCCAATTATATTTTAACATCATCGTTTTTAATACATGACGCCTCATTGCACCTCAGATATACAGGCCTAATAACAAATGATCCAAAAAAATGAAGAATATTCTAGTAAATACATTTATTTATCAACTCTGGAATGAAATTTGATAATCTAAGATATGTTGCTGTTTTGTAATATTTATCCACTTGAACTTACTTATACAGGTGAATTTTCAACTGTACAAATATTTTTACGGTGCACAATTTGTGATCAACTGCACACTAGGAAAACCCCTGCTACTAACACATGTTAATTTGAATATATTTTCTAGGTTAATTATTTTAAAATAGCTAAAAAACCTACACATACATACATATACAATATATTTATTTATTTATTTATCAAATTATCTTATAATACATATCTGATTATGCAATTACATATGCAAGCATTTACCTCATCATATTTCATTACAGCGGTTTGTACAACAGAATGGACAAGCAAAAGACTCAGTATGTGTTGTCCGTGTAATTGCATATTATCCAATTGAAATAAATCTCAGATTCATGTAAACTTCTCGTTACTGGAATAATCTACCTCTTTGTAACTTACGGTATGTGCATCATTTTCGTCAGTGAAACGAAAGAACTGATCTGTTACACCAAGTACGTTGTCATGCTTCTCTTGTAATGTTGGAAAAAGCAAGGATTTGACCTGGTAACAAAGGAAACTTAGCTACCATACTAAAAAGGGCAACTACATTGAGAATGTTATATACATAGCGAGTGACCATCTGATACTGTGCATGGGAAATCTACAAATATTTATAAATATCAGACCTTCAATGCCCGTCGGTGATTAGAATTAGATCCACAGCAGGTTATTGTCATACTTGTGATGGAACAGGAGCAACTTTCAATATTCTGAGCATACGACATCCTCTGTTTGAGCTAATATATGTCAACAATTCAATCATGGAGGTAATTCTTGCAAGGTTTATGGAAACCAAGCAATGCAACAAATGAATATAGTTGGTGCTGGGAACAGAAAAAGTTCATACTGTTGTAAGATATGTTTTTTAATGTTGTAATTTATATGTTAGCCAGTGAGCGCATGATGTTAACATAGGCCTAGAATGCCTATAAAGTTCTAAGTTTACCTTAAATGTTTCTTAGATTATTAATACGAGACAGTTGTAAAGTGTGAAGAATTAATTCAAGATGAAGAAATGAATTAATCAGTGTGTTTTCCTGAATTATCTTGATCCATGTTTGCTATCAAGTTTATTGATATTGTTACGACAGCGGAAGTCACGTGACGCTGGTAACACGTAATGAGTTCTAGAAAGATCGGGAAACATCACGAATAATTCAGTATTTG
>NW_013665656.1:300896-302160 GCF_000517525.1 Limulus polyphemus | reverse complement strand
AATTAATCTGAATTGAATAGCGGACAGAGAGATTGAAGATATAGACGGACAATTGAGTCAAGTGCGGTAGTAAGTAAAATGCGTGAATCGTTCGTTGAGAATTATAGCGTGTGTTTAAGTGACTGTGGAAATTAAGTGTATTACAAAGTTGTATTGAGAAAGAATAAACTAGTTTTATTTAAGAAAGGACTTGTATCGCTGAAGTTTCTCGGTAAGAATTTCTACGGGAAATTAACAAACGAACAGAGACGTAACAATATGCTTTGTATAATTTGATTTTACGTTAATCCTAGTATTGCTAGAGAGGTTCAGCGTCATTTTTAAAGTAGGCTTACAACAATTTACGGCAGTGTACAAGTGTTCAAGCTTCTAGAAAAGTTAAAAAAGGAAAAATAATAATTTGTGATTGGTACATGGTCTGAACGTTGAACTCGCCAATGGAAGAACAATGCTACTAATTTACTGAGACATTTATGGAGGAAACAGCTCACTTAGTGTTGTGCATGTTTCACAATGACTCGTCAATTCCAAATAAATGTTTTTGTACCATCCAAGTCCTCCATGTAACACGAAACTGAAACTTTTCACTATCATTTGTGTTTTTACAACATCCCCTGCAAGTATAAAATCCGTACTTTACAGCAAACGTTTTAAAATTAGGCTGTCATTTTCCCAATCACAAGTTCGATGCATACAACCATCAACATGGCATCTTGCTTTTTATACGATAAATAACATGTTCAAAATTATCCACAGCTGTCCAAACGACGTTTACACCATCCCATTTTGAAGTGTAGTTCTAGATTTAGTTAACTTTTACATTTTAAATTTTTAGTTTAAAAGTAGTTTGAATTTATCAAGAAGTTTACTGGATTTTCAATTAAAATAGTTTGATCATCAGGGTCATTTAAACTAAATGATATCACTGTTTATTCATAGTTTTTTTACAGTTTCATGAAATTAAAGACATAGGCATATTACACCTAGGATGTCCACCCGTCTTTTTTTTTTAAATAACATGTGTGCATCTATGTACCATTTTCAGTCAAAATTACAAAGTTTTCCAAAGAGATTTCAGTTTTCCAACTCTTCTTTTCTTTTCTTTTTCCTTCAAAACTAACACTCACTTATATAGATTACTTTGATAACATTGTTCTTGGGCACTTATATAAAATCGTAAATAGATAAATAAAGCTAAAAATAACAATCATTTTCTTTAGAATAAAATTTATTTTATTTGTGAAACTAGAAAAAAACTTGTTTT
>NW_013665656.1:297961-300139 GCF_000517525.1 Limulus polyphemus | reverse complement strand
ACATCGGTCTTGTTTAACAAAATCTGCATATATATATATATATTTCTGCCTATTCCTCTGAAAAATGTTAGATTTCTTGTATTTATCCTCTGACGCCAGGACCAGGTTATAGGGGTTAGCACAGGATATTGGTTTATTAAAGTATTCTACACTCTGGCTTGCTACACTGTTCTCTTTGTGTGTGTGTGTGTTTTTACTCCAACACAATCGCTTGCCCTGTTGTATTCTGTAGCATTACCTTAAATTGTGTAATAGGGTGCTTATAGTTTCACTGCAGACTGTGGTGACTTTCATTAAGCATTTACACTCTGTATTCAATTTGTGGCCTGGCTCATTCTTTAGGGCCAAACTGTTGCACTCGTTTGGAAACAAGCCCACACACGAGGTTCGTAAACCTCCTATTTTGTCGGTCCTGGACTTCTCTGCTTTACTGGAAATCTTCGAGATAACTCAAGAGTTTATGGTTAGATTTCACGCCTCATAAACGCTTTTGTCGATCAATAGTTAGTTAGCATAGGTTCCCTGAAATTTAAAATGTACATATATATAATGTCCTAAAAACTTTTTTATCTCACCTAATATACCTGTACACACACTTTCATTCTACTGATTATGGTGTATTTGTAGTATTTTCAGATGCTGATAACCTTAAATATAAGAGTAGTAACCACAATAGCAAGAAGTTCAGCAGAAAGTGTTATTCAGGGTTAAAAGAGAATTTTCTACCTGACTGAATTGAAAGAAAAGACTACACAACTTGGGGTAAAAACAAATTATTATGTTACAGACTATGATTTGTTTAAAATTTAGACGTTTGCATTGTTTCGCATGGCTTCTTGTATGGAATTCTCTTGAAAGTTTATGAATTATTTTCAACAATCGGAAAATCCTCGCCTTCCCTCCCTTTTTTTTAAAAAAAAAAGGAGAGACTTGGATGGGGCTCGATGCACTAATTTACATGGAATCGATGTAAACTATTCGTTGGTAGTTACACTCGTGTAACAGTATGGCACGCACGTACGCAAGGGGTTCGGCCGAACCCCTATTTTTTGTTGTAAAAAAGTATTGTTGCGTCAGCGAGGTCACGTGACTAGTATCACGCCACTTCTTTCTCGAACCTTTGTGAATTGTTGGGAGATTACTAGATTGGGGGTAGTCTGGTATATATAAGATGGTCACAATGTGTAGGTAATGAGTAATTGAATGTATGCGGACAAAATATTGTTGGCCACGTGAGACGTGAATTATAGTGTTTGTTATAGAGCGACTGTTGAAATTAAGTGTATCGTAAAGTTGTATTCGGAAAGAATAAACCAGTTTTATTTTAGAAAGGACTTGTGTCGCTAAAGTTTCGTCGGAAAGAATTTGCGGAAAATTAACTAACGCCTGGAGGCGTAACAGTATGCTTATATAGTTATAGCGCAGCTGCTTATGGTATTTAACGTTTTCTATATAGTCTACATTCTTCTGATGAGGCATTAGCATTTTTAGGCTTTAAATAGCCGCATGCAAAGGCTTTTGTTGACACTTTGTAATTGGAATCCCGAAGCCGTATTGCTACTGTCAGGTTTTGTAGGCCAGATTTTTTACAGTAGATGTTTATGACTTATTGTCGATAAATTTCAACAATAAACAAACAGCAACACAGTCCACTTGTTTTAAAATAATATATTAAAACAAGTCGAACGTATATACAAATATTCGTTACACTGTTGGTTATCACAGTTGTATCCAGAACTTTAAATAATTGTCTCTTTTTCGTCAAAGTCCACCCAGACTGGTTCAATTACCTAAGAACACAATTGACAAGACGAAATTATTATTCTTCGCTCTATTATTACAATACAGTGTTTAATGATTTCGCTTTAAAAATCTCCTCTGTACGCTCTTTATCGCTAAACTCACAATCACTCAGTCTAGATCTATTACAATAATCTTTCGACGCGTATTTAAACCCCGACAGAAGTCTTGAACATTCCATGCAATACTACATATTCTGATGTAATAATACTCAACTAAAACAACGAGAACAATTCAGAAAGTTCTAGTGACATGACTTCAATGCAATAATCGCAAACTCATAACAATTGAACGTACATGCTGCACAACGTATGATTCGTAAACAATTACGTAAACAAATCTGCCATAAACTCTCGCTTCTTAAAATAACTAAATATG
>NW_013665656.1:296270-297654 GCF_000517525.1 Limulus polyphemus | reverse complement strand
GTATAATATCAAATGGTATTATTCTCTGGTATCAGATATTTCAGGTGGAAGAAGAAAAATTACCCTGTGTAGTCGCAATGTAACGTTACAATTGTTGACGTGTCTAGGCCTAGCATGGCTAGGTTGTTAGGGCACTCGACTCGCAATCTTCGGTTCGCGGGTTCGAATCCCCGTCCCACCAAACATGTTCACCCTTTCAGCCGTGGGGGCGTTATAATGTGACGGTCAATCCCACTATTCGTTGGTAAAATAGTAGCCCAAGAGTTGGCAGTGGGTGGGGATTACTAGCTGCCTTCCCTCTAGTCTTTCACTGTTAAATTAGGGACGGCTAGCGCATATAGCCTCGTGTAGCTTTGCGCAAATTTCATAAAAAAACAAATCAGTCGACGTGTCTACGGCAGCTTGTAAATCTCTCCCACGATATGTGTACTGTGATGAAGACCATCATGTCTAAGCATGTAAAAAATAACATGAAAACCCTCTATGCTGTTGCCCTCCAGTGGCACAGCGGTATGTTTGCGGACTCACAACTCTAGAAACCGGGTTTCGATACCCGTGGTGGGCAGAGCACAGATAGCCCATTGTGTAGCTTTGTGGATAACTTCAAACAAACAAACAATCTATGATGTAATTACAAATAAAGATACACAGCAAATTACAAAAGTTGTCCCAAATATAAAAACATCAAACAAAGGATATATAAAATGTATCACAATATCAAACGGAATAAACCAAACACAAAAGACACTAACAAAAACACCACTACTGCCCACACCAGTATCAAAAGCAATAACTTCAATTACTCAGATCTCGTAAACATATACCAAATAACAAGCAAATAAATCAGAACAAACGAAACAGAGAAAACAACCATTGAACAACATTCAAGCAAAAACCCAAATCTAACAAATATCAAGACAAATATCCAGCACTCAGTCTCTGCAATTAACACTATCAAACAAACAGCTAGAAACATCTTTACAGACTTCATCCATGATTACTAAAACCCACAAAAGCAAACAGAGCCAAAAAACACTTTACTCTATTAATTCCACATATAATTCAAACATTATATTAGGGTTTAGCTGCATGGTCTGGAAGGGGCTTCCTGTTGTCTGGGGCTGATTAGGTTCATGGCTAATATATTCTCCCTGTGTAAAAGACAGTAAATCGTCTTTAATGTATTTAATTCACTTTGAAATTTACTGATTTTTTCCATTTGTTTCTTGTTACAGTTGCCACTCGTGCTGGTTTTCTTGCCACTGCTGTTGTCTCTCTTCTTGTTCATTTCTTTCTCATCCAACCACTGCTGTAGCCTCTCTTCTTATTTCTTTTCTTTCTCCTCCAACCACTGCTGTAGTTTCTCTTCTTGTTTATATTGCTG
>NW_013665656.1:289547-295270 GCF_000517525.1 Limulus polyphemus | reverse complement strand
GTCTGTTGTCTCTCTTCTTGTTCATTTTCTTTCTCATCCAACCACTGCTGTAGCCTCTCTTCTTATTTCTTTTCTTTCTCCTCCAACCACTGCTGTAGTTTCTCTTCTTGTTTATTTTGCTGTTCAAGCTGCCACTGTTGCAGTTTTCTTGCCACTGCTGTTGTCTCTCTTCTTGTTTCTTTTCTCGTTCTTCTTGTTTCTTTTTTCTTCTCCAATCACTGCTGTAGTCTCTTTTCTTGTTTATTTTCCCGTTCTTCTTGTTTCTTTTGCTGTTCTTGTATTGCTGCCATCAAATCTTCTAAGTCGTAGTTTGATTTGCCACTTCTCGTTTCTATCTTTTTTTTTCTTTTCCATCCCACTCTCTGACACCAGTTTGTTGGGTATCTACTTGTTTGTTAATTTCCCGTAGAAATTCTTTCCGAGGAACTTTAGCGATACAAGTCCCTTCTTGATTAACTCAGTTTATTCTTTCTCAATAGTTTGTGTGAATATATTAAATTAAGTTGTTTTTGTTATTTGTTTTACATTATTCGTGAAATCTGTAGCTTGCAAAACATCCTTGAGTACATGATCAAAGAGTAATTAAAGTTTCTTGTTAAATGTTTTCCCCACTCTTTAACTGTGGGTGCATTATAAGAGCGATAGCCAGTAGTTCAAAATTAGGGACAGTAGCAGATAGCTTTAGTAGAATAGCCATAATCGCAACTAATAGCTGTGCATTGTCTTTATCTTCCGATTTAATCGTATTTAAAATTTGAGTGTTTGTAACACACTAAAGAGTTTTCAACATGTGAATATATTTCAGCAAATATAAATTATTTTAATCTTGTTCAGTTTAGTTTTCTCAATATTTCGACAGGAGAACGTGGTTACTTTATTTCAATAAGGATGACATGGGATCTTGCAACTAGTTTCCCACGTGCTCTCCCAAGCAGTATTGATAAGTTGTGAGTTAGGCAAAACTAGTCTACTGCAGAGGGAGAAGTAAATCGAAGAACAGATTAAGCCTCTATGTCATTCATGGCTTATTTCTTTTCCTCACTAAAATGTGTAATTTTAATGAATAGAAAATAAATTACAATTAATACAAAGGTTAGTTTAAAAACAAGTTCATGAACCATTTCAGTAAAATATGGTTCACCTGGATGGTGAACGTTTACCATACAAGTAGTGGTGATAGTGTTTTACAGAGACTACAACTGCAACTAGTTCTTCCTTCGTCATAAAGTATTTGTATTTGGAAGTCATGAGCATACAACTAGCGTACGTGAATACATGTTCTACTCTATCATGCAACTTTGATTACATTTCTATTTTAATGGCATTAAATTCCAATGGACACTTTCTGTCTTGTCATGGATATGCCTGTACTGGAGCATCCACTAAAGCCAGCTGCTATTATGGAGATGTTGGCCACAAACTATCGGTGATATGATGCAAAACTGAAGACTTCTCATTCAGTCAAAATTTAAGGCCAGTCTCTTACTACCGCCATCTTAGCAGGATTTGCAGAAATTTGATCACTTTCTACAACGTAACTTATAAATTCCATTTCTGTATGCATATGCGTACATTTTCATGGTTTCTGTTTCCATCCAGCTTTATTTATTGACTTGAATACCGTTTTCAAGTTCTCAGCTACAGACTCGATCGTGCAATCAAACATTAAATCATCATTGACCTAAATCAAGATCTCTCCCATTTTAGCCAGTAAGCTCCATTAGATTCTTAAAAGTGGCAGGCACGTTACACGGGCCTAATGTCATTTTGCGAAACTCAAAAGCTATTTTTTTTATATTCAAGGTGGTCTTAGTTTTGCTCTCGTCATCCAGATGCCTCAGCTTAAGTGTTGACCTAACACAAGAACGTCGAGAGCTAGCACGGACCCCGGGGCAAACATCCTCGCCGGGTCCCCTTTCTCTCTCTCTCTCTTTTAACATTTTCAATAATTTATTAAAAAGAAGATCCTAAATTAGGACAGCAACAAGCTCATAAACCAGACAAAATCATAGCAGCAGCCGTTTTTACCTCACAGTATAAGCGTAAAAACGTTAATAAAGTAACAACAAATATCTATTAAATCTATAAAGTAACAAATACATATTAATTATTAATCAAATTATTATTTCAGTCGTTCTTAATCTATCAAGCGTCTATATGCAAAGAAAAGCCAAAAACTATGGTTTTATCACTAAATGAAGATATAGCCTAAAGATGCTTTGAGGGCTTTACGGCATATCCAGGTTTCATTCGCCCGGGCCCCTGGGCAGCTGCCCCCCTTTGCCCCCCCCCCCTGTCGGCAGGCCCGCCCTAACAGCCATCTTCTAACATGTTCAGACATTAATCTGTTCATGGTAAAGAAAAAGCCATCGACGTGAGTTACCACGTTCACCTATTCAAAAACTACACAAATATGTACCTCATTTTTTCTTTATAAAGTGACATAACTCCATCCTACAACATCCACTGAATTTCAGTGCATTCTATGTCCCTATGCTCCAGTGAAGCAGGAACGGCAGTTTCTTTATCAGCATGTGCATCACTTCTATCTATGTTATAACGAGTTACTGCTGTTCGATCTAATCTGCCATTTGGTTCCACAAAAACACTGGCATATTCAACCAACAGGCAATTGATTTGCTTTGGCTTTATTGGATTTAGATTGTTTGCATAATTTTCAACCAACAATCTCAATTGTATTGGTAGGTTTGTACTTGCTTTCAGCTGCACTACAATGGGCACAACCCTAAAGTTACCACTAGCCTTGATTATTTCCACTTTGCTTACTACATCTATCACCATTCCAGCATACAGCTGGATAGTCAATTGCCCATAATTATGAAACAACACTAGTACTCCATCCTCCTTAAACAGATAACTGTCTGAGCTAATACTGCCTGCTTTCTGTACATGAAAGAGTTAATTTCATCCATAGCTTCTATAAAAACATTACACAGTGCTAATGCAGTAAACTTTGTCCAAAGTAAACTACACAATACCACTTATGTATATGGAGGTTCTGTTATTCTCTACACTTCAGCTGTCCATTGTTTCTAGGTTCAACTTGCCTGATGTTAGATAATCATCTCACAGAGCATCAATTCAGTTGTTACACAGGCAAAATTTATGAACAATTTCCACAATATATCCATGTAGGATGTCAATGTCAGATTCAAGATTGGAAATCACTACCTTCATTCTGCAAGTGATATTTCCTAGAGACAGCCAGAGATCTACCCCTTCTCTTACATATAGTTTATTGGTGTGCATCAGAAAGAAGTTGGTATCCGATCCTCAATCAAAAACTCAACCTCTTGTCCTTGTAGCCTTATAGGTATGTATCATTCTCTACCTAGTCCTGAGAAAGCTGGGCTAACATGCTACTTCAAATTGATACCAGGCTTGTCTTGGACTCTTTCAGTTTTCCAGAGCTGTTATGGCAACATTTGTTGTTGATTATCCTGGACTTGCTGAGTTGTTGGTCAAAACCAATAGCCTTGCAATTCATTTGCTAGGTTCCAGCATTTCACAAGCGAAGCAAATGCTTTGCTCCTCCCATTCAGAATGACATGTAACCTGTGTCATCATCAAGATTGACTGCAACATGTAAATCACGGGCAGACCAGGATTGCCCTGTACATTCATTGGAAACCAGGGCATGAGAAGCTCATCCTTAACATAAGGTTACAGATTATCCACATGCTGAATGCACTTATGCTCGTCCCATTAACAGTGAATCTCATATGTCATTAGACCAACTAGTGGATCGATGTCATAACTGACACTTCAAGATCTATAGGAAGAGCAAATGAAGGACACAGATCTGGTGTGTATGCTCCATGCTGTGCAGCAAGGTGAAGCACGTCCAGCTGAAATTAAGGAATGTAGCACAAAGATGCACATAACCTATGACACTTGTACAATCAGTTACAAGTGCTAATATGTGTGCTGTATCATTCTTATCAATCACCGAACAGTGGTTCTCGGCCTGTGTTACAGTTAGTTGTTCCTAGAGCTCTGAGGCGAGATATTCTCCAGACTTTCACAACACTGTCTGGCCACTTTGCATGTATGAAGTGAAACATGAATAGATATGCAGCACTCATGTCAACAACTGTTTAAATAATTGAATAGTAAACACTATGTTATGCTTAAATACAGTATTTGTACAACAAACAAATCAATACATAATATAATTTCTGTTTTGCTAATCATTATGCTGCTCAGAAGATCCTTGCAAGTTGCACACGCTTGGACAGTGTACTCCCCCCCCCCCCGTAAGCTACACCAAATTCCTAACACAAACCTAAAATAAGCCCCAAATTAAACTAAAATTGCAAATTCTTAAAATAATTAAGTTAACATTAAAAAAGAAACATTAACATCAACCAAAATATAAAGTTTATGTTTAGTAACTGTTAAATCAACAAAGGTTAACATCTGCAAAAGTTTACACAAGTTATCCATTCAGCAAAAAAATAGCAAAATTTACTCTTACAGGGGCAAGAATTACTTTAAGTAAAGATCACAATAACATCAATAAAGCCAGGTTTGTACTCGCCAGCATCTCGCACACGTGAATTTCGCCCAATGCGATCCGAATGCAAAGGGTGTGGTAACCCTTCGCTATTATTCAATTCGCCGAAAGAAAAGATAACTATCTTTATCAAAACATCACGAGCTATATTTTCTGTAGGAAAATATGGCTAAATTTGAATTATTGAATTGTGACTTATATGCACCAAAAAAGGAAAGGTGAGTTAATTACTTGAACATCTTTCTGCATTCAAAGTGAACCCAAAAAATTAGAGATAATTAAAATAAAATACTTATTAACTAAGGAAGGGAAAGCAATGGGTGGTATATTCCTGGATTAAAGTACGCAAAAAACAGCTAAAAAACTCATTAATTCAGCAGTGTTGTCAAGTCTGCTTATAATAAGTGGAATTGGGATTTTTTCAAAAGTTGCTTTAATGTTTTGAGAGCCGTGGGTTGACAGATGGAAACAACATCGAACAATATGACTGCATTAGTGGGCAGGTACCAGAGGACTTGAAGTTAGCTAATGTCACTCCTCCTTTCAAGGGAAATGATAAAAATTGTCCCAGAAATGATAGGCTCTTTAGTCTTATATCAATTCTGGGAAACGTTTTGGAAAGTGTAATAAAAGATGCTTTGCAAATCCATTTAACAAAGTTTGGAACTTTATTGAATAATCAACATGGTTTCACTACGAGAAAATCTTGCCTTACAAATCTTTTGACATTCTTTGAAAAGATTGTTGCTTATGTAGATAAGGGTAAGAGTGTAGATTTGGTGTATCTGGATTTTCAGAAAGCATTAGACAAGGTGCCACATAAAAGGTTTGTAAAAATTATCTTTATAGGTGCGAGAGATAAGTTAGAAAATTGGATAGAAGAGTGGCTGGATGGAAGAAAGTAGAGTGTTGTTATAAATGGAGTTCCGTCAAACTGGATTAATGTTACAAGTGGGGTTCCTCATGGTTCAGTCTTAGGACCTTTGCTCTTTTTGATTTACATCAATGACAGAGATGAAGGAATGGTCAATAAATTATTTAGATTTGCAGACGATATTAAAGTCTTGGGTGTTGCTAGCTGTGAAGAGGATGCTGCTGATTTACAAATGGATTTAGATCATTTAGTGAGTTGGACAAATAAATGGCAAATGGGTTTTAATTATAACAAACGCAAGATAAAGCATGT
>NW_013665656.1:287028-289009 GCF_000517525.1 Limulus polyphemus | reverse complement strand
CCTCATGGTTCAGTCTTAGGACCTTTGCTCTTTTTGATTTACATCAATGACAGAGATGAAGGAATGGTCAATAAATTATTTAGATTTGCAGACGATATTAAAGTCTTGGGTGTTGCTAGCTGTGAAGAGGATGCTGCTGATTTACAAATGGATTTAGATCATTTAGTGAGTTGGGCAAATAAATGGCAAATGGGTTTTAATTATAACAAACGCAAGATAAAGCATGTGGGTTATCATAATTTGAATTATGAATATAATTTGAATGGAAATTATTTTGTCGAGAACTTACTATTTTAGTAGTATATATAGTAATGTAAGTATATGAGTGAGTTGGGCTAAGAATTTTTCTTCAGTAGGTGTTTGTGACTTGTTGGCGATAAATTCGACAATAAACAAACAGCACGCACATCACTTGTTATTAAAATAATATATGTATTCGAAGCAAGTTAAACATATGTACAAAATTCTTTACACTATGGAGATCTGTTGTGAATGTTTCATATTTTTTCTTTTATGTTTAACCTAATTAATATATCGTTACCTTATACTCTAAAACAGCAGATAGCTCTTAAATTGTTAGTCATCTGCGAACGCGTGAATGTTATTTGACGCCATCATTCCTGATGTATTTAATTTAATTGAATATAGCCATATTCTGCTCTGATATTATTATTATTCTCATGGCCTAAATCAGTTCAATTTATTCAACTAAATCATATAGTCTAGACTAATCCTGGAGAGATTTGATGGTGATCCAAACAGTCCCACAGCTCCAGCGGCAGACATTTGACAACTTTCTACATTCAACAGCTGAATGGCCTAAATCAGTTCAAGATCATAGTTGTATCTTAAACACTATACGGTTTTCTTCTTCTTGTAAAAAGTCTACTTAGGCCAATTCAATTGCTTTGGAATTCAGTTGACAATCCAAACTATTTTTCTCTATTTTTATCGCAATAATTGCATCCTGAACTTCCAATAATCGTCTGCTTTTCATACTTCCAATAATCGTCTGCTCTTCGTACTTCTAATAATCGTCTGCCTTTTGTCAAAGTCCACACAGGCGGGTTCAATTCGTTTAGAAGTCTCTTTGACAAAACAAATTTTTCTCCTTATTTCCTTCAAACTGTTAATCTCACTCTAACATATCAACCATTAGGCCATTCACTCCCAAGACAGTTAACTTTACGTTTTTTTAACTTTTCTCTGACCGAACTTCTCTTTCACGTGACTTTACTTTTACTCTCTTTTCACTTGTCTGGTATTTATACATTTATCACTTAGGCCTTCTAAGAATATCCATAGCCTCGACATCAATGGATTGCACACAATGTTCGATAGCCTCAGCCTCGACATCAGTAAATTACAAACACAAAATAAATTAATAATACTACCTACACTAAACAGTCTTTTATATCTTAGAAATTTTAACAGTGTTATGAAAGAAAGGGATTTTGGTGTAATGGTTGATCAGTTTCTTAAGCCATCCAAGCAGTGTGCTATTGCTAGTGGCAGGGCAAACAGGATATTAGGTCGTATCTACAGAAATACTGAATACAAGTTTAAATATGTCACCATGTAATTGTATAGGTTACTAATTAGACCACATTTGGAGTATTGTGTTCAGTATTGGGCTTCTTACCTTAGGAAGGACATTGAATTGTTGAAAAGGGTTCAGAGGATGGTTATTAAAATGGGACATGGGATGGAGGGATTGTCATATGAGGAGTGGTTGGGATCTCTCAAATTGTTTTACCTTGAAAAAGGAATATCTAGAGGGGTTTAAGATTGTAAAGGAAATTGATAGTGTTGATGCATCATCTTTTTTCATACTTGACAGCGAGAATAGTAGGACTAGGGGATATAAATATAAATTTTGGTATGATAGGAGTCATCTTTAGCTAAGACAGTTTTATTTTTTTAACAGGGTGGTTGGCCTTTGGAATGGATTGCCTTTGGATGTTGTGGAGGCAGTAAATTT
>NW_013665656.1:285569-286517 GCF_000517525.1 Limulus polyphemus | reverse complement strand
AGTAAATTTAAGTGAGTTTAAGAGAAAGCTTGATAAGTATATGAATGATAAGGACTGGCTATAAGAAATTTTAAATTAATTTGTTTTATAATTTTAGCTTAGTTTAAAGGATGGAACAGCTGAAATGAACCAATAGGTCCCTTGTTGTCCTAAAACATTGTGTTATGTTATGTTAAAATGGTTGTAGGGGTAATTTCAGTGATTGACTTGGTTAATGGATAGCCTACTTCATTACACTTTTAGAATCATCCCATTCCCATTCCTGTTCAATTAAAAATACACCCAGAAATGTGAACCTTTTGGCCCGCCCACTCGACACCCTCTATATAGCAATTAAGCTGCGCAAATCGCCATTTCGAAGGTAAGCCATAAAAAGCAGTTTTGGCAGTCTGTGCTGCTTGTTTTGGGCTTGTTCCGAAAGGCAGTGTCGCTTGTTTTGAACGGCAGTACCACATATTTGCTCGCGAGATTTGTCAACACTGTAACTGAGTAGACGGTCAAGAACAGTCTAGTACACTGACTAAAATATACTCAACAAGCAATCAACAATTTACTTTTTTTCTCTATATTGGTATGATATTCCTTTCACAAGTCTCAAGAAAATCCAAAACTTAATGTGCTCATCGCGTAACGTCAAATATAGAACTCTTTCTAGTTAAAACAGTACAAACACCTAACTATAATTTTAAAAACGTAGTCCAGAATAGTACCGTTTTCTTTCTCAAGACGATAAACTCTTAATCTCCAAAACTTCGAAGATAAAACAATATTTTTAATGTATTCGTGCTAAAATGTAGGAAGTATTAGATACGTGCAGGCCTAAACAAATAGTAGAATTTGTATATAAATAACGTATAATATATTATGATTTTTCTCTTACTTTCCCTTTGTGGTATGCCGAGGTTTCTTGTAATTTTCTGAACTTCTGCAACTTTTCGGCAAGTTCTT
>NW_013665656.1:266305-284651 GCF_000517525.1 Limulus polyphemus | reverse complement strand
CGTTGTACATTTGCTGCTATGTTAAACTTATATTAAAGTTTTTCTCCATTACCCATTCAAGCCGTCTCCAGCCATTATAAAACATAGGAAATTGTGCTTCTATTTTTTTTGTCTTAACGTAATATATATTAAAAGTGCAGTAAAAAATACATAAATGTACCAATACTGAAAAGAAAGACAATGTTTTCAAAAATTCTAGCAATATGAAATTAAATGGGGAGTCAACCCCCCCTCTTGTCATCCTGTATCACTGTGTCAAGTTATGCTGACTTGGTAGACCCCCATCATGACCTTCCATATATCATCCTGTATCACTGTGTCAGGCTTGGTGCTGATTGATCAAGAAATGTGAATACATATAAAGAACAGATACATACACATATTGACATATATTTATATAGAAGTTGGGGGTCCAAGCCTCACCCCATTTATGATCTTCCTCATGTCATCCTGTATCACTGTGTCAAGTATGGTGCTGATTGATCAAGAAATGTGGAAACTTATAAGGAACAGATATGAAATGACTGACATACGATCATGTATTTTTTCCCCAGACAAACACTTTGCTTTATATTGTAGATGTTGGATGTCACCTGGATGATGGGAAAAGGTGTGGACTTAATGTATTTAGATTTTCCAAAACTTTTGGAATAATTTGTCATTGGGAGTAATAGAGGATGGCACCTTAAGGTAGTTTAAGAGGGAATTTAGTGAAACCCTATAGAATAAAGGGTGGTGTTAAAATATTTACTGTATTTTTAGTTGCGACATAGTGGTTCATATTATTGCTTCGAGTTTCTTTTTTTTATCAAGCACAAATGTTTAGCTCATAGCTCCATCATCTCTTGACCGATTTGAGATCCAATTACAGTTTTGGACTCAGGAGCTCAAACCCTTTTGATTGTGGTATTTGACTATTCCCAAGGTCTCGTAGATTACTTTACTCTTATCATGCCTAAAAGAACTTCAATTTGAGGGTAGGCTGGTAGAGATCCTGATGAGTAATAAAATTGAATCAGGTGTATGTGTGCTCCACACCTGGTATTGCTGGTGCACAAAAATATAGGTGATAAAAAGGAAAAGAAGGTCTGATAGATTAATTTACTCTAATCATGCCTAAAAGAATCTCAAGTGCCATGGCTATTGAGGATTCCCTCTTGTTTCCTTAGAGGTGGGTGTACAAGGACGGCTTTAAAGAACCAGATGTTCCTTCATTGTCCATATGTTATATTTGTTTGTATTTATCAGGCTCTGCATTTTGTTTTTAATAGCAACATTTGTGTTATAAGCTAGGCATTATTCATTTGTAATATTATTCCTCAGATATCCTTTTAGAAAAGTAACAGATGGAATGTAGAATTTGGGTAAGAATACAGTGCTCTTCAACTAGCTTTAATTAATTGTAACAAAAGAACCCCACGTTATTTCTATTTAGATGAACTATTATATCTTTTTCTTTTAAATGCTGTTTTTAAATAATTTTAGTTCCATTTAGTTAACTTATTTCTGACCAGTTGTTGTAAATAAAATACCTTGCAGTTCCTCAAAGTCAGTTTGTTAGTTTTTAATTGGGAATGTGCTGGTTTCAGTAAAAACATCAAATGTAATAATATTATGAACACTTGTACTCAAGTACTTTTGCTCAACTACATTCCTAACAATATCTTCTGATAATAACAAAGTCTTAAAGACAATTGTCATTTCTAGTAGAATCTGACACTTTGTGAGAAACCAGTCTTTCAAAACTTCAAGAAAACTTTTATTAAAAAAACTTTTTGACTTCCTCAAAATAAAATCCCCTAAAATAGCAAGTTAGCTTTTACAATATAAAGTAACCTGCTTATAAATATTCCTAGTGTCAGCAACTTGATTTAACAAAATATATTTTTCAGATTTAACAAAATATATTTTTCACAAGATTCTTAACTTTATGAAATTCTAATTCTAGTTTTACTTGTACTGTATATACATAACTCTATACTTAGAGAATCCCCTTCAAAGGATACTTTTAGATCCTTTTCTTCCTAACCTGTATCAATAACAGACTTTGATGTTAATTTATTGTACATTTACTTTTTATGGAGTTTTTAAGTATATTGCTTTTGGGAAGTTTGCTTACTCTGTTACACAATTGCAGCTATGAATCCCAAAAGCTTGCAAAATGAAAACTTTTTGCTATGTCACATACCATTAGGTTTAACTTTTACAAAGCTGACAAATGTTTTTGCAGCAACTTACAGAATACCCTTCTGCTTCTAACTGTGATTGTTAGTTGAATCTTTTAGCACATTTGTGCTTGTTACAGTTTTCATGCTATAACTTTTAAATTAGTAAGCAAATGTTAACGAAATTTGGCAGATTATCAGTAAACATTACAAGCAATGTTTTTCTCGTGTCTTTTTTCTTTTTTTGCATGTAGCCTAGCTATCATACAAAGTAATATTCATTTTAAGATTAAAAATACTTTTATGCATCAGAGAATATTGAAATTTCAAATGTGAAATCTTTATAATGTCCAGATAGTTATCAAACGTTCTTAAGAAAAACTTTATATTTTATCTGTTATTTTCAGTAATTAATCTCTGTACGGGTTCGGTAGATTTGACCGATCTCGCAACCACCATAAAAAATTAGGAAATAAATGTAAATTATGCCTCTTTCATTCTAGAATGAACATAAATTATAACATGAAAACATAAATGTTTAGACTAAATAGTTTAAATCTCGTAACATTATACATTTATATATATTTATTATTTTTACTATGTTGACCTTTCAGCTCACGTGCATTCATGTTATCGTATTAAATAACATAAAACTGACCTTTAGTCTGTACAAATTAACTTGTCTTGGCTGTGTTTTAGTCGACTAGTATTTTGTAAAATACAGTCACATTTCAATTATTATACATTATATATGTATATAGATTATTGCTATTTTGAAATAAGTTCTTAAACTTATTTTTCTTAAAACATAGAACAGTAACTAAAAAAATAAAGCAAACAATTATCTTGTACTCGGTTTCTGCTTGACGTAGGCTGCTAAGCCTTTAAAAAGTTTGCACGTGGAGGATATGAAACAAAATATTTTTTTAGGTTTTATATATATATTTGAATAACTAAAAAATCATAAATTACTACATTAATACCACATAATTCCACTATAACTTATCAAGCTTAGTAACTAAGATGTATTTTAGTCTAAAAAATATTAAATTTCGAGCAGACTAAAGACACACCCTACATCATTGAAATCTTGGTTCAAAAGAAAGAATGGCGCCAAGACCATTAAAATGGCTGAGAATGCCACTAGGGGGACATTCTGAGTTTCCAATTCGTTATTCATGTACCACTGTGTTTGATTTATTACATGAGCAATATCTTAGCAAATTGAAAAGATAAGAGGCTCTTATTTTATATTCTAGCTTGTCAATATCAGTAATTTGAGTTTCTAATTTGTACGAAACAATAGACTTAGCGTTTTGACATCACAAACCTCTAATTTGAACCAGTGCTGCATTCAACATACCATGTGACACACAAAAATTTGTTTTTTTAATATTTGCTTTTAAATTAAGAAATTGAGTAATATACAGTACTAAAAATTTGAATTATAATCTACAGTTTGATACCAAAATTATTGACATAAATTTATGAAATAGTAGTTCAATAAAATTTTGAATGTGAGTCAACAAACGAGACGACGTGGTCTTTCACCTGTGACCCGTTTCGATAGGGTTAAGTTACCTGTTTTATAGTCATTTGAAAAAGTCTTGAAAAATAAAAACTTGTAGTGAAATTACACCCCCTTGTATAACTGTAATGTGTGTACAACTGATGTTTTAAGCACTGCATATTTAGGTAGTATAATAATTGAAAATTACAATTTTCGACATTTGGGAAAAAGGAAAGATTTGGAAGTAATATCATTTATACTTAAACAGCTCATATGTTTATGTGTCCTACCACAAAAATAGTTTTTCAATTTGAGTTATAAGCCTATGGAGTGTCTTACATGGAAATGTGTGTGATTTTAATTTAAATTGTTTAAAATTTTGTTGGATAGTCACTAGCAGTTGAAGACTTTCATTTAAATTTTGATTTAATTTTTTGGGGTGATTGGTTTTAGGTGAATAAGGGGTACTTTGATTTATGTATGTATATATTTTGTTTTATACAGGAATTGGTGGTACATGATGCTTTCTCTGACAGCTGCTGAATTATTTTCTCAGATGCCTCACCACTGGTTTTGCTTATAGTAGTTTCTTCCCAGAAATCAGAAGAAACAATTACTTAAAATCAATGGTTTGAAATTTCACTATTACACAGTCATGGGGAATAGCTGTTCGTGTTTTAGAATTACGAGTCCCAGGCATGGCAGTAAGAATGTGGAAGACACCTACTTACCAGAGGCAGAAATTCAGCCAGAAGAAAGTGCATCAAATTTGCAGCATATCAGTGAAAGAGAGCCAGAGGGTGTGTATTATTAATTTTCTCAATCATTTAATGATTATATCTGTCATGCATGCTCTAAATTTATCTGTAGTACATTTCATGTTTATGTTAAGTGAAATTTGAAAGTTTAATTTTATTTTTCATTCATTCATTCTACAGTTCAGATCTGATTTTTTTATCCAGTTAGTTCAATCTACCTAAAACAAGAGTGTGTTAGTGATAACTTATTTTCTAATTTTTCTTCGTGTGTTTTGGTCAGAACTTGTAATGATTTGTATAAATAAAGTTTAGTTATATAGTGCTAGCATTTCTTAAAGCACTCATTGATAGAAGTGCTTTCTTCATCTTGTGTTCCATTACATGATAGTGCTTTGTGTTCACATTTGACATATTCTGCATGTGATTCATATGCTGCCTTATTATTGTGGTAAAGTATAATTTATTTCTATCATACCCAGGTGGGTGCATTCCACCTCAAAGGCAAAATTACACCATTGAATTGAAAAATATTGTAGGAAAAAACTTGTAGCCAATCATCCACACATTAAAAAAGAACAACAACTTAAGATTTGAAAGTTATTTAATACAAAAAAATGTAAAATTTTGATTTTGGGTTTAATTCAGTTTGCAGTGAACAAACTCATTAGTGTTTGTGAATTTACTGAATTTGTCTGAGCATAATACTGTATTTGTGGCCCCCCTAGGAGGAAAGTAGTAATAGTTTTGAACAAAATAGCACTGACTTGACTTTGTAACTTGAATACATCTGTAGTTTTATCAGTCTTTAGCTAATCACTTTTCTTAACCTCATTTGTCATGATGTGATCTAATTGCCCATATCTCAGCTTTGAGAAGTCTTAGGCTTGTGATTGAAACATCTAATGAAAGCTGTTTTTCTATTCTTTTCAAATGTATAAACAATATGGCTTCCTGTTCAATGTAGATTCACAGAAAGATTAGAAGAATGTGATAAAAACTTAGCTTGTTGTTATATTATTAGAAGAAAATATGTTTTTGAACAAGTTCCACCACAGTTTAATTTCTTTTTTTTTCCCTAAAAGCTCGCAAAATGCTTGCTTTAACATTTTGTATTCATCTGAATTATGGTTTTATAATGGATTTCTTGGAACAAAATGGGGTAGGTTTAGCTAAGTCATTTGCATTCAATGATATCAAGTTTCATTTTGTCAATAAGGTGGTATATTAGGCCTTATCAGCCTAAATAGTGGCTTGAATATGCAAAAAAACACTGAAAGGAAATGTTAAAAAAAAGTTGGCTTGATATAATTTTAATGCCTAAAAACATTTTTATTGTATGCCAGTGATCATAAGCACAATAGAGAAAGAACTTAGTTTTATAAAATAAAATCACAATAGAAAAGTTTTAAAATAATGTAGGAAGACATAGAAATCAGTAACTAAAATCCACAATAAAGGTAAGCCTTTCGATTGTTTCTCTAAAACATATTTCAATGAATTATTTTTTAAATTTCAAAGCTGCAAATTGATACAAATATCATATATAAAAATTACATTTTATTTTCAGAAACTACATAATTTGTTGAAAGGTCTTCTAAGTTTCAAACAATTCTTCTACTGTTTTTTTTTCTTCAAAATGCAGTAAAACAAACCATACAACAGGTGTGTAGAATCAGTGCACCCTGGTATTATAGAGTTTAGCAAATATGTGGATCGCTCTGTGCAATTGATATTTTTATTTTTTTGTTAGCATAAAATTAAAATCTCCAGGTGTCAACTGTTAATAACTTAGTTAAATATCATGAATCATGATCCCTTCTCACACACACAATTATGCACAAATAAAACAACTCACATTACTATGGCAGTGATGAGAGCTAGGTGATTAACTTGATTAGTTTATATAATAGCTTACCCATGAATGTTAATTACATCAACCAGTGACACATCAACACTAGAAACCATGTTTCAATATCGTGGTGGTGGAGTATAGATAGCCTTTTGTGTAGCTTTGTGCTTAACCACAAACAAACAGTATAATAATTAATCAAAATTAGAATTAAATCTATTAATCCCATAAGAATAATTACCTAATCAAAATTAGTGTTTCTGATTATGACTGTTTGATTATTCCAGCTATAAAAGTAATTAAGATATTGACATTGTGATTTCTTCTTCTTATTTTTTATTAATTCCAGGTTGTTCTGCTTAATTGATTAGTCTCATAACTTACAAAAAATAATTAATTAATCCTGGGTATTGATATTTTTGATTATCTCAATTATTTAAATCTCATGTCAGAATAATCCATTAGTTGAATCTAATTAATTAATGAGCCCAGCAATTGATCAGTTAGGAAATCTCACTAATCTCCTAACTGTAGCAGTGATTCACTGGCAAAAATTATTTTACTTTATTTTACCATTAAATAAAAGATAATTTATGGTAGAACAGAGTAAAAGAATGAAAAGAACATGTTATAATTAGACTTTTAAATCAGATACAAGTTAGAGTAAATTTTAAAGGTTATTAAATTTTTTTGTAACAGATCCATTTGTGTGTTTTTCAGGTGAGTTTAGCAATGGTAAGGCTGTGACTGTAGAAGTCTAAAGGAATTATAAAGTAAATGTTTAAGTAAGCTTTATAAAATTAGTTAATAAGCACATTTGTAAGATTTTTGAAAGAGTTTAGTAATGGCGAAGTTGGCTGTAGAAGGCTAATTGAGGAAATTTTAAATTCAAACTTAATGTTATAAACTTTTTATGAAATCATTGTTTGTTTTTGTGATTTTAATAATTGTCTGACTGGCCATAAAACCTTAAATTAGGAATTATATATATATATATATATATAGATAGATAGATACAGACCCTAAATGCACCGAGTAATAATGCTTTCCTGTTCTTAAAATAGCTTAATTATTTTATGATTTGTCTTTTGGATTTAATTGTATGTATATATTTCTTCAGGTTAATTTAGAGAAAGTCTAAGAATTTTCATTGTTAAATTCTATGTTGATTGCGGGTTTAGACTTGGAGAGTGACCCATCGTCTCATCCAACGGCTGGTCCCCTGTTTATGCAGAGGTCAAAAAGTGATGCCAGAAGTAAGACACATTATTTGATATATATATCAGATTCTGATGAAACTTGGTGGACATATGTAGAGAATTATTCCTCATTTTCCTGTTGAAAATGATCCATGTTGTTAATGGTTACATGGTGGTTAATAGATTAGTAAAAATGACCAAACCTTTATATGTAGAGTTAAGAAATAATTATTGTTCTTTAAAAGTGACTAGTTAGACTTCACTCGAATACTGTGTACAGTTTTGGTCTCCTTATTTAAGAAAGGTTCATGAGTTATTGAAAAGAGTTTCAAAGAGGGCTTCTAGGATAACTGAGGATTGAAGGGTTATCTTTTGGAGATAAGTTAAGATCTCTTAACTGTATTCTCTTGAATGTGTAATTAAATTTCATGTGGTTTCTTGAAAAGTGTTAATTATCCACAAACAAATGAAATTTAGAATTTGACCTTTTTTAGTACTTTTCCAATATCAAAATTCACTAGTTGCACTTTTGCTCAGTGGTGTATGCATGCGCAGTATTAAGGCAGGAAATTCAAGGACGTGCGAGTGTCCTAACTGTTGCACTATGAGGAAAAGTTTTTGTGACATCATGGGGTAAATTTGCTTATTGCACCAAATGGCTATAAATGTCAAGTTGGATAAATCCTATTATAGCATCCAAAGGATTAAGAGATGATTTTTCTTAAGTTTATAATATTATGTGGGAGATTGATAGGGTAGAGGTCTCTGATTTTTTGTGCTATATTTTGAAGACAGTAGGATGTCATAAGTTTAATATTTGAAAAAGACAGGCTATGTTCCAGTCAAGACAGTTTTATATTTCTCTCAGGGTAATTAACATGTAGAATGAGTTGCCATTGGTATTAATGGAGGGTGGTAAGAAGTTAAGGAGAAGAATTGATGATTTCCTGAAGAGTAAAGGGTGGGTGTAAAGTTTTATTTTTCTTAAGAGTGGATGTACAAGAACTGTCTTGAAGGAAAAAATGATCCCTTGTTGCGTGTATGTTATGTTTTAAGATTTTATTATTTGCTATAGCAATTACTATTGTGGGATATTTTTCTTGAGAACACATGGGTTTCAAATGAAAAATAATAAGATTTTAAAGATGTAAGAGTTTCTTGTTATAATTACTTTCCTTAGATTATATTATAATATATTTTAATATGATACCAAGAATTATGAAAAGATGTACATAAGTCCAGAGAATAGTATTTATATAGTTTTCCACTACTTCTTAATGATTTTATTTAACCATATACGTTTTCATTAACTCATCTTCAGGTGAGAGACTATGCTTAAATTGCAATGAAAAACCATGGCTGTGAATTCTGGCAGGTGATTTGCAATACTACCATATATTGCACTCTAGCTTTTTGAGAGTCAGAAATGAATCTTTTATAAACCTGATATATAACAGAATAATTTAATGGGTTGAGGCTTAAACTAAAATGTTTTATCTCTTTTTACTTATTACAGCAAAGTTCTGATTGTTGAAGTTTACTGGTCTAACAAGACTAGATATGACAAAATCTGTCAGGTGTGTTGGCCAATGTTATCATAACTGGTCACATAAGATAGCCATTCACAGTATGGATCTTATAAATATGTCTGATATATGTTATAATCTTTGTTAGTGGTGTGTAACTAATGAATAATTTAAAGATGTAATTTTGAACTAAGTATATTGAAATGTGTATTTTAATTTTTTTTTTGCATTTTAAAAGCTTTGAAGTTGTGAATTTCTTTTGTTAGAAAAAGTACTGTGTGAACATCATAAAACTAAAAGAAAAAAATTAATTTTTCTAGATTGTCGAGAAAAACGTAAGAGCCAAACAAATGTAAGTTGTTGATTTGCTTTACATTATTGCTTTTATTTTTATGTATGTCGGTACTTCATAGTATAAGAGTTTTTTTATAAGTCAGTTTTAGGTAATGTATTAGCTATAACTAGTGTAATTTAGAAATATATAATTGAAATTGATGTAGTGTATTAAGAGAAAAGACATTATTTGGGCATGGGTTGGCCCTGTGGTAGAGCTCTGAATTTTGAAGCTGACTGACTTGTGTGTGTGAGGCTACAAAATATTCTGCACATCTTAAGCTGTAAATGCATTATAAGAGTGACAGTAAATCCCTTGGTGTGGATGGTGGGTGCTGCTAACTGGCTGCCAAGTTCAAAATTAGGGATGGCAGTAGATAACTTTAGTATCTTTGCCTTAAATACAAAGTAAAAGTACAAGACATAATTTGACAAAAATTGTAGATTGCAGAAATAAGAAACATGTTTGTCTGATTAAATCCAATCTATCTTACCAGTAGACTTTTGTGATCATTTTAGAAAACAACTTTATTTTGATTATTGTAAAGTTTGATTTGTATCAGATTTAGTTATGAATGGAACAACCAAACAGAAGTCATCCTATTCAGTAATATAATCATTAAGTATTGTTTTTTTTTGTTACAGAATATTTTCATGTTCAGACCTTAGATTTTTGTTAACAACTAATTTTTTATGAAATTTGGTGTGAATACTTTTGCTAATTCATTTCACCATAAATATGGCATGTTATTGTAGCAACTATCAACCTTATAGTTTTGATGCTTTCTGTAGATATTGGCAGAAACAAACATAATGTACAAGAAAGTGTGATTTGTGTGGAAAATTCTAAAAGTCCCGTTTGTTGGTATATTAAGTATCAGAACATTCAAGGCCATGATTTCAACAAATTTCCATAATACCTACAAATAGAAAATTGGCAAATTATTGGTGATTTGACTGTCTTGTGTGTGTGAGATACTTATTTTGTGAACAATTATTTGAAAAGTATGATATTTGTAATTGTTATAAAGAATTTGTTTATTCAAGAGTCTTTCATTTTCAAAAAAAATTATGTATTTCACCCATTTTTGTTCATACATTTTATTTATCTTTGAAGAATAATGCATGATCTTTGTTTAACATTGGGTGATAAAATGGACAGTTGACTTTACCAAAATATTTAACAACAGTCAGTCTACATTAAATTGGTAATTTAACCAACATTTCTTTTAACCCCTTTCTTACCATAGGGTCATAATTGGTACTTCTGCTATTTATATTCCTAGTTACAATGTTGTTGTACTTAGCTCTGAGTTCAGTGATACATTATCTGTAATTCTTTCTTCAGTAAAATGTACAATAAATCAATAAAATATAAAATCTGCAATGTGTTGTCAAACTTCCCAATTTTCCCTCATTTTTGGGAATACAGTGTGTTTGGTTGTGAAAGTGTTAATAAAAGTAAAACTATTTTTACAATGACTAGTGCTGTTGAAAGTTAAAATTGTTTATATTTTATTTCAGAAAGCACTTGATATCCTACAGCTGCTTGTTAGTTTTCAATCAGATATTGCATAATTTTGCTTTATATTTTTGCAAATCATGCTTTTAGGGACGTGTAAATTTGCTTAAAATGTTTTCGAACATTCCTTTAGGAAAGTGTTTTTGGTATTACTGCAAAGAAAAGGAGTTAAGTTGGGCAGTGTACTATGTTATTGAAATTTAGATAGTAAGTTACTGTTTTTCTTTCTTCTAACAGTAGTAGTATTTAATGACCTAGACATTTTAGGTATTTATAGTTTTGTGGATTTGAGCATCATTTCACATGAGAGGATTGTGAATATAGGTAAAATCTGTTGATATATCCATATCATTGAGTGGGTCCTACTTCTGCACTAGACCGTATTTGATCATTCCTGCATTATAATGTACTATTACTTCATTTCTGCTTTTTATATTTGACTTCTTTTTCTTTCTTTTTTAATTAGCCTATTTTCTTGTAATTGAAAAATGGTTCTTCAAAAATAAGAGAAACCTAACTAATTAATTATTGTGTTAATTAACAAATACATATTTTCATGTCCACTCCTTTTAAAACATTTGCTATGTTGAATGATGTTGAGTAGTTGTTGGTAGAAACATTTTAATTTGCTACTAAACTAACTGAGCTCATTTCTTATGTTCTTCTCAGCTAGATTTGTAATAATTTACATAAAGATTATTGAAATATTTTCTTTTTTCTAGCAGTTATTTGAATCCCGCCCATTAAAGAAGTCTAGTTCATGTTCAACCATATATTTGGATGATAGTACAGTCAGCCAACCCAATTTGAAAAATACAATAAAATGTGTCACTCTGGCAGTTTTTTATCACATACGTAATCGGTCATCTAATAAGATGTTGGATATTTTTGATGAACGACTTCATCCTTTATCTGTAAGTTAATGTGTTTGCTCCTGTTCCTGAAGTGTCAACTAAATTTCTTTTAAATTAGGTTCGGTTGGTATCAGTTCTCATATGATATTAATGCTTAAATGTTATATAATCTTTTTCAAAAGTGTTTTTTACTATTGCAAAATTTGTTTTATATGTTTTAAATGCTGCTGATTCTGAATTATAAAACAATAATGTGAATAACAAGTTGTCATTACACTTTGTTTTTGGTGCCATGATTTTTAATTGATTTTTAGAAAACAGAGAAGAATTGCAGTCTTGGGAGATAAATTTGTGTTATAATTGTCAGAGTGTGCTCTGTTGCTGCACATTTAGTTCTACTAACTCACCAAATAATTATTTTATATATATATATATATATTTTATATAACTATATTTTTTAGTTGTTGACAGTAAATTTTTATTATGCTGGAGAAGTGTTCACTAAAAAAACCTAAATTGAGATTGAATCTTTAATATTATTTTAAGTCTTCTCTAAAATTTACACAGTGTTGAGTATGTATGAAAATGTCTTTAGTCTACAGCATAAAAAATTAGATGTCCACCCCTTTGACAGTAAACTGTGATAGAAATTTTTAAGACTTCTGGTTGTTTTTTATATGTATGTATGAGTTTGAGACATTATTTAACCACCTCTAAATTGGAGGTGTGCCACTGATATCCACTTTTACTATGGAAATACTTAAAATAATTGTATGAAATTTAGTACAAACTTTCTAAATGGTATGCTTCCCATTGGCTCAGAGATAAGCCTGAAGGCTTATTATGCTAAAAATCTGGGTTTCAATACCTGTGGTGGACACAGCATAGATAGCCTATTGTGAAGCTTTGCACTTAACAACAAACAAATAAATTAAATGATATATCTAGTTTACACTTTGAAAAAACATATAATTTTATTTAGTATTACTATAATTTTTAAGGTGTGTGCAACAGCATTTTGAAGAAAAAAAAAACATTAAAAATGCTTCTCCTTTTTTTTTTTATTAGAAATTGATTTTTTTAGATTATTGATCAGAAATTTCCATTTTATGTATCAAGTCAGTTTCAATTTGATTAACTCTCTTTCAACAAGTAGGTCAAAGTGCACATCATGATATTTTACATTCAAAATCTAATTAAACTACTTTATTATCAATGTATATGAATAAACTTGGCATCAAAACATAGTTAGTAAATCAAATTTTAATATACAAGTTTTAAGTTCTTAGTTTTATAAGGAAATGTTTTAAAAAATCCTCAATCTTCCATAGTATGATAATCTTGACATTTATGTTCTAGGTCTTTCTCCTTCTATAATCTATTTACCACCTTTCTCTGAAGTACAGAATTTAATGTAAATTACTCATTATAATATAAATATTACTAAGACAAAGTCTGATTTTTATAGCATTCAATCTTATTTGTTTACAGAATCATAAAATAGAAAATCAGACCCACTTGCCATGCCTACCTGTCATGTCCTTTCTTTCTCAACTTGCCAGTAATTGTCTTTAAAGTTTTATACTATATCACTCATAACTGGTAGAAAGGTAAAGTTTTAATCTGTCAAATGACATATAATGCAAAATTTTTTCAGTACAGAGTATTATCAGTTTCATCTTCAGTTTGAAAGCTTATCTCACAGTTATCAGATTGAGTAGCTAAGGTAATTAATTTAAGCCCCTCTTGTCATAGTTAGAAAACCTGTTAAATTACTGCTAAAACCATGTTATTTATACTGTATTGTCATAAATTAGAATATATTTTATCCAATCATCTCTATCTATTCTTAATGCTGAGCTATTTAAACAATTGTTCAAACTTCATGCTGTGGAATTATAAAAGGGAGGCACATGAAAATCAGGACTAGAAACATTATATTTTCAAGGGCTATATTTGGTGATGGGCATAAAAACTAAAAAAAATGATAAATTATTTACTGGCGAGTCTCCTTGAAGCTGCAGAGAAATTAAAGTTGCACATTTTTATCCATTTCTCTTTGTGAATTACATTAAGTAAATGTATAAATATCAGTTTTAAAGTATGTTCTAGTCAAAATTGTTGAAATAGAGCTAGAACTATTTTTACATCTAAATTTTGGAATTTGGTATCTAGGTGTGCACTTGACACCTAAAAGGTGAACATTAACCGTAATAGGATTAAAGAACTTATTGATTATCTTAACATTTTTCTACCCATATTGAAGCATAGTTTTATAATTGCTAAGAAACTATCATCCTTCAAGAATAAAAATTGTGAGGTTTTGTTTTTCAGGTGATTTTTCCTTCTCTTTTTCATATTTTATTTGTACAGCATCTGATTCACACCCTTTTATAACCTTGGAGTATGTGATCTGAAAAACCACTAATGAAACTCTGCTTTCAAACTAACTACAGGCAAATTTTAAATACGATTTGATATAGAAGGTTATAAACTACTTACATCAATGTAGAATGAATAAAATGATGTGAGAAGTAGTGTGTGGTTTTGTGGGAAAGTGAGAGGAACAGTGGAATTTAATTTGAAATTCGGAGGACTTACGAACAAACCTCAGATCTGAGGGTGTTTTTTTTTAATTGTTTCTTTTGGCATGGTTTTCATCACAGAAAATGTTTTTATGTTATATTTGAAAACTTTGGAAATTTTCTTTTATCACAAGACATCAGATATGATGGGTGATGGCAAAATATTCTGATGACTCAAATCTTTCCATATTGAATATTAATTTTATGCTTATATTCAAACAAAATAGATAAGTAAAAAACATCATATTTATTGAAAATGTATTTATTATCATGTTAATGGATCTGGACCAAGAATGTTGTTGGCAGAAATACTATAACATAGCCTGAACTGATGTTATTGTGACAAGTCAGATTTCAAGTCACCTATAAATCATTGTCAGTTTTCCATGTTTTCATGATTTATAACCCAAAGTGATGACTACTGCAGTTGACAAAATAAAGTATCAAAAGAAATAAATGTGTTACTAAATATCAATTAAGTTGAAACTGATTGTATACATGAAATAGAACTTTCTGATCAACATAAAGTTATGTCATGTTGTGGTTTGTATTTCATTATAAATTGTAAATTAACCAAGAAACTTTATTGATATTAAAAAATGTTCAGTGGTTATCATGCTTTGTATTTGAAGTGTCTTTGTTTCAGATACAGTTTTATATCAGAATTACCAATTTTTATGGATGCATATGTTGATTTGTTGAAAACAATAAAAGGCTTATGATTGTCAAAAAGTTTTGGATTTCCCCATTAAAGCATTTAATTACAGAATTGAATGGTGAATGGATCGGTTAGTTTAATGTATGTGTATAAAGATTACCAGGTGAATTAGTGGAACTAAATGTGAGCCAGTGAAACAGGTTGTGTCAAGTCTCCCATGACTTTAAATTATGAATATATGGGTTTTGTTTATTTTTTATTTTTTCTGTTTTAAAAATGATTACCCAGTTGTTTATGTATCCATTACAACTCAGTTGAGGTAATTGTTTGATTAGTTGTCAGTAAGCATATTTTCAAGGAAATGGTCACAGATAATTTCATGAAGCAAGATTAATTCAAAGCACTGAATAATCTCTTCAACCAAAAGGACAAAAAAATTAGTTAGGTGCAGAGTTCAAGTGCTTTAAACCTTTGATTGTATAATCATATATGAATAACCAATTTAGAAAAACAAAAGGATTATATTTCAAATATCACAAAATATTATTCACAAAAAATAGTATCAAAACTTCATATCAGTATTTTTCACTCAGATATAAAGTCCAACTAATTAACAATAGTCTTCCTTAATATTAACTTTTCCACTCAGTTATAAATGTTTTTGTATAAATTCAGATAATATAGAAACATTTGGTCCAGCTTAATTCTACTGAAAGAAGGCACACTTTAATACAAGAATTTTGGCCTTGAAATTTGCAAAATTACATTGAAAAACTCAAAGTTTAAAAACTGAAAATCCATTTTAGGTTAACAAAGAACCCCAAAAATCTTCTATATTTCTCTAAGGGTACATTGCACTGTAAATTTTAAGTTATTGGGAAAATAGGCACACAAAAACATATATTAAAGAGATGTTGGCTATTTTAGAAGTAGTTCTTACTATGCTATTCACTAATGATAAAGGAAACAATGTTTAAAGTGTCTTAATATTTTATACTTGAGGGTGAAAGTCTTGAAAGCTCTCCTAATTTCATAAGCAGAATGTATCTACATACTGATAAGATGTTACTAGTATTGCATCGTAATGAAGTGATGCCAAATTCATTGGACAGTTTTTCTACATTGGTTCATCTTCATTGATAATCATGTATTCAGGCTGAGTATATTTTATGTATGTGTTACTAGATTAGCAAATGTAAACATAACTTAAAAAGAAAAAATGTGTATCTGCTACAAGTTCCAGTTCAATGAAGGAAAAAATTTGAAAAGTTTGCAATTTTATAGGAATATCTTCTATGCTGAAGGTTTTGAAACTTGTTTAATTATATAATGATGGTGAATTTTAATTTGTAGAATAACAAATTAATCTGTTATACTGTGCTCAGAAAGATGGTTACCCAGAAGACTTTGAAGAACGAGACCCAGATCATAGGTCAATCTACAAGTTTGTAAGAACATTGTTTAATGCTGCACAGTTAACTGCTGAATGTGCCATCATTACGTTAGTAAGTAGTATGAATTTTATGCTTTGCAAACTCTGAGTTATTTTTTTTTAAAAAGGTGCATTCAGAAACTTAAAACTGATGTTATTTAGTTCAATACACATATAGCATTATGATCAATTTCACATAAATCCAAGTTTGTGAAGCTGTTGAAAACATTCAGTTGCAGCATTATTTTTCTTACAAAGATGGGTACAAATGGTGCTATATATTGAGTTAAAAATGCTTAGTTTCCAATCACAACTTATATATGGATTATTTTTTAAAATGCACACTTACATAAAATATTTTAAAAAGGCATTATCAAGTATTTACATCTTATTAAGTATTTTAATAAGTATTTTGTATGTCTTGTTTAAACTTGATTTTAGCCATAAAATGTGTATATGTTAATGAGCCTTTATATACATTTTCCCTGAATTTTATGAGGTGACTTGCTAAACAAAAGAAAACATCTGTGAATACATGGCAGAAGGGCATTTTAAATCATGTGGGGAAAAAATAATACTTAAATTTGTAAACATTACCTTACCTTATTTTCCTTACTTGTTCATTTCACATAAGAACATAATATTATTTTGATCATTTAGAGTTTAATAATCTTCATTGAACTTTGCCTTATGAGTTGTGTACCGGATACTATTGTTTTATGTTTTGAAAGTCTAACCTCTAGTGAGTGAGTTGTTTGGTTGATAAACAAAGCTGAACAGACTAAATATGGAATTTCACATTTGATTCTATTCTGCTATAAGTTGTCAAGAGTAGGGATCCACGGGTAGTAAAATTTGACCGAATACCAGGTCTGGGTGTCAACTGGGACCAAGTTCTCCCCTCGCCCCCCCAAAAAAAATACGCAAAAATTAGAAACAAAAACAAAATTGATGCTTATTACATTTAACCGAATAATTACCAACAGAGCATTCAAGTTTTACTTTCAACTTTCAATGACTAACCCCAACTTCTCAAACCCTAACTCCTATTGTTCTCAAAACCCACACCTTCCCCAGAAATCCACTTCTGAAGCCATGCCTGTTATTAACCCCTATTGTTCTCTGAATCCCCAACTTTCAGCGGGCAGTCAATTTTTGTTATTCGGAACACATTTTTTTAAATAATAAACCAATTATTGACTAACTTTCACTACCACGTTAGTTGCCACAAAGATTAGGGCTTAGATGCTTAACTTCGACACTCGGCTGGAGCTGAGTATTACCAAGTAGCCCAATACCCAGCCGGTGCTTTAATATCTGGCCAGGTGCCTGTGCATCCCTAATCAAGAGTATCTTTGAAGTGGGATAATATTTGTTTTAGTACTCTGAATGAATTTAATATGGTTTTATATTGAGTGCTTTCATAGCTTATTTTTTAATTCTTTATGAAATAATTGTAATATACAGTATTTGCAGAAAGTACCGTCCTATTGAATGTGACAAGGTATGTGATTTTAGCTGCATTGATACACCTCGGCTACAGGCACGTTCAAACAAGTGTCTGGAACACTATGAATTGTGCCCTATCATTGATTGCAGATGCAGCCAAAATATTTTACATCCTGGAATGCGAGCTACTTGATCGCATGTGCTGATCAACTCAACTGTTGACATTGGTCTTCCTTGAATATCCTATTGAATATAACCAGCAGTGGAACTTAAAAAATCAGTAAAGCAATTATTAAGGTCATAAATATAATATTGAGGAAGCAATGTTCAACTATAATCAGAATATTTAAAAGCTGTAGTGATTACTTTCATTACCCTGTAATATTAATTTTTCAAGAACTGCAAAGTTTATTAGCATAAGAGATTGGTCAGGACAAAAGGATAATGATTGAAATATTTTTTTTAATACCTGAGTACCGTATTTTTTGGTGTATAAGACGCACTTT
>NW_013665656.1:262058-265991 GCF_000517525.1 Limulus polyphemus | reverse complement strand
AGAATAAGGGTGCATCTTATACACCGGTGCGTCTTATATTCTGAAAAATACGGTAGTTAGATTTACCATTTTTGGAAATTATTTCATTACTCTATTACTGAACTGTTTTTTAACATTACTTGTACTTTAAATGTTTTCTATAACTCTTAGATACTTGTTTGTGAAGCTTAAGTTTTAAAGAAGTTCATAGATCATTGTAATATACAAAAACAATGAATTTTATATAGTAGGTATATAGTTAGTTTTATGAATCTAAATTCAAAAAATGTTTGAACTTTTAGTAGGTTTTGTAGAAGTCTGAACTAAATATTGTAAATTTTTTTCCTTATGGCCACTCTGATGTATATTTGTGTTTGCTACCAATAAAACATGCAGAATTACAAAGAAAGTGATATACATCTCAAGACTGAGCTATGATTTTATTAGTTGAATTTACAGATATATACATTCCATGAAGAATTTTGATAAATGGTAAAGTATCTTAGCTTTGAAAATAGGTACATCCTCCAGCTAAAACCTATTAAGAAGGGGAAGAGCTAAGTTTCAAAATATGTAAACAATTTGTCTATCATTCCTTATAGCATAGTTCTACCTTATGCAAGTTTTGAAGAAATAGTCTAGTAATGCCACATTTGAAGGTCTGGGAATGTTTTTTAAACTTTTGATATTTCTCTTGTTATCTGATACTGAATTTGTTTCCATTTGAAAGCTAAGAAATATTGTTTGACAAAAATTCAGGTAGTGATATTTAGGGTTAGAGAATAAGTAGGCCTATAGGTTTGTGTAAAGCCATCCAATCATAAGTCCTTATTTACTATATGAAATTATGTATGTTTTAGTGGGTTATATAATTGCTTCAGTGAACCAAATATATACTTATGAAAATGGAAAAGATAAATTTGCTAATTTAGATAAATTATAATTGATTAGATATATAATTGATCTTTCTGATCAATAGTGATAAGAAAGTTCCTGTTTCACATTTTTTGTTTTTCTTTCATAAAAATGGACAGAAAATGCTTAGTTATATTGAAACAAAAACTGTTAGATATACTTACGAGGTTAAAGCACACATTAAAAAAAAAAGGTTACAATGAAAGGAAGTAATTTTTTATTATTTTTTGTAAATAATGATTGGAATAGAGTCTATAAAAATGTTCATTTTACATTATTCACTAAAAGTTTTCTTTACCTTGCATTCTTTGATTATTTCTTATTTGTACATCATTCCTGAATGTATTAAATAAATATTTTAGTCAAACAGATTGTTTTCCTCTAATTTCCATATTCTTTTTCCAAGCAACTAAGTTGGCCACAGTTAACAAAGTTCTAAATTGTTCACTAAAGGTTCCTCTATCTTAGTTAGATCTTGCATTCTTTGATTTTTTAATAACTTTATTTGAACATCATTCCTAAGTTTATAAAATAAATATTTCTCAATGTATTTAATCAGGTAGGTGGTTTTTCTGTAGGTTTTGTAGTCTTTTTTTCCAAGCAACTAAGTTGGCCACAGCAATAAACCATGTCTATCTATTTTTATCAGTTTGTATATATGGTAAGTTTTTTTTTTATAAATTATATAAATGTGTCATATAGAATCAATTTACTATTGCATTGTTTTTGAACCCAAATGAAATTCCAGTGATTTAATCTCTATGATCAGCATTATAATCTTGAAAATTACACCTATTCATGTGTTATAATTAAGCAAAAAGAATGCATAATAAAATATGCATGTTGTGTTAACATATACATCCTCCAGTTAAAAATACAACCAAGTGTAAAATCAGCTGTGAAAACCAAACATGCAAGATGACATATGAAATAAGCAGTAGTCAATACATAGATGAGATCCATATCATGTTTCTTTCTGCCCAAAAATAATTTCTATGTAGTTTATACAGTTTTTTAATCAAATACAGTTCATTCTTTAAGTATACATAATGATGTTTTTTGTTTTGGATTGGACAACAATGTATTTAAAAAGAGGTGTCACTGTGATGGTTGAAATCTATCTGTTGCTTCTAAAATACTTGTAAATTAGGAATTATGTCAAATAAGGTTACCAAGGAAATCAAAGAATGCAAGACCTAATTAAGATAAAGGAAACCTTTAGTGAAGAATGTAGAACTTTGTTAACCGTGGCCAATTTAGATGCTTGGAAAAAGAATACAGAACTTAGAGGAAAACAAGCTGCTTGACTAAATGCTTCTAAAAATATTTATTTTATAAAGTCAGCGACAATTACTCGTACAGAGAATGGAAAACCCTATCAGTCTCAATTTCTTCAATTTTATTTTTTGCAGAACTGGTGTATGTATGTATTATCTAACCTTTAACAAATCTTTGATGATATATATTCATTTATTAATGCAGATGACTGCAGATATTCCTTTATTTGTAACCTTTTTTTACTGTAAAACTAAGTAGCTCTGCTGAGTTACATGCATACTACTGCTGATTTCTACACTACAGAGTGATATGAATTAAAGTTTAATTGCTTATCTATATGTGTAGGATTATAATACACTTCACTTGAGGGTTTTTCATTTTGTGTATGAGTAATCTCCACATAAAGAAATGGGCAGAATGTTATCTCTTTCAACAGCATTGAAAGCTTTGTTTTTATGATTTAAATGAGTGAAACATCTAAATAATACTAGATAGTTATGTTTTGAAAATGAGTTTAAAGCTCTGTCTTTAGTCTTCTACATTACTCCACTAGCAGCTTAGTATTCTAACTATCAAAAACAGTGGAAACATTATCCGCATGACTTTGTCAAATATTTTATGTTTTGAAAATAAATTCTGGACTTTTCATTCAACTTTCTCCATTACTGCATTAAGTCACTATTGAAAACATTGAAGAATCCATTGTTGTACCTTGAGTTTTTTTAAAGATATTATTAGTTGAACATAGAATAAGTTGCTTCTAAACATAATTTTGATATTTCAAACTTATGTTCTCTGTCAGAAGCTTGTATCTGTCTTGAGTTTTCCTTCTGTAGCTGGGATTGCTAAGTTCCCTGGTATAAACTTAAAGAAAAGATACCATAATCTCTTCTGTATTCACTTCTAGTTTATAAAGGTCCTTAAAAAGTGAAATTTTTTACATTATAAATGTTCTTGCTGACACCAGTGTGATGATATCAGCTAAGTAATGAAACAATGTTAGAGACAGTAAATCTTCAATATACTAAGTATAATCCACTGCTTAATTGTTGGTAAAATAAGAATGGAAACTAAACATTTTTCCTATCTTTTTTAACAGCATTAATTTTTCATTTTAAGGTCACTTGAGGAACCTGGGTGTTGAGCATTTGATAATGTCTATACACCTTTCTTGTAGAGAATCATTAGGGTTGTTTGTCACAGTCCTTCTATGGAAACCAAGATCTGTTTAAACTAGAAATATTTAGGTGTTACTCTAAAGATGAAATCTTGTGGCAGAGCATTCATTTCATGTTTCATTAAATTATGGATTGATAAATCCACTATGCACTTAGAACTGTAAATATTATATTCTTCAGGACTGTTAACTGGTCTGTTAACTTTAGAAATCTGTCTAAACTTACATATCTATTGTTTGTTTGTTTTTTTGCAAATCCAGCTTGCAATATATACACCTGGAAAAAAGTTAAGCACCCCCAAATATTTTTCAGGATTGCTTATTGAAAATAAGGTTTAATTTTCATGATGTTGAGCAATGTTCATAATTTCAAACATAATTAAAAGGATGTGAGCGTTCAGGTGTGACATTTAAATCAGGCGCGTTTTTCTCCCCACGTGCAACTTGCTCCCTTCTTCACGTCCAATATGCACTATTTTTTCGTGCATCAAATCCGAATTTAAGTCCCGAATTTCTGAATGCAAAATCATTTTAAGTAAGAATGGCAAGAAGAAGGATATCAGAGGCACAGAGATGGCAAATTA
>NW_013665656.1:238356-261065 GCF_000517525.1 Limulus polyphemus | reverse complement strand
CTGACAATACTTATTAAAGATAATTTTAAGCGTGAAAACTGGCCATATTTTGATATCATGATAAGTAAATTAAAAATTGTTATTTTATGGTGATAATCTTGTTTTCTTGTGCCCAATAATGCATAATTTCATTTGATAAACACGTTTAGATTGAATGGTAATTTATAATCAGTCACAAGAACGTCGAATTTGAATCACTTGAAAAAAACACGGGGGTGCTTAACTTTTTTCCAGGTGTATATTTTGAACAAAAATCATTAGACCATCACTAATTTTCTTTAACACTTGACTGTTTTATTTTTGGCAGCATTCATAAGTTAAATTTAATGTAGCATTTCGTTTTACATGTATACTATTAAACTTAGTAATTTCAAGGCATTTAAGAAGAACTCAAGTTAATGTAAGTTAAAAGAAGAATATTCACGTTGCTGCTGAAAGAGGTACCTTTTTTAATGTTTTGATTAGTCATACAGGTAATAAAAATTTCTTTACTGAAGTTTTATTATAAGCACGTGTCTTTAAACTTTGATTCTTATCAATGTGAAATACACAAATTAGTAGTAGTATACATGTTGCTAAGTTGAGTTAGTTTATTTTGTAAAGGAAGGTTACAAATAAGAGAAGAATATCAGTAATTGACTATTAATCAACAGGGACACCCACATAGTTGTTAATGCCTAGATAAAAAGTATCTACACTTCTAGCTCATAAAGGTTGTTGAAAAAAATGAGATTGGTGGTGAGTCATATAAATCTATGGTTATTCTTTATATTTGAGGTTTTGGAAAAATTAAGAGCTTTGAAACAACTCATTATAAGAATTGAAAGTTAAATGTGGGTTAAAATTCTAGGTTAAGAGAAAGTTTATTTTCTATGTTTGATTTAACTAACTCATCATCATCAAGAAAATAGTTCACAACAGTATGTTACTTTTCACATTCTGTTGTAGCCTCATAATTTAATGATGCGAATTAACAAATTGAAACCAAATAAATTTATTTTCTCTTCATCCTGAATTTTAGCAGTGTTTAGCTTGCAAGTGATTGTATGGCTTATCTATTTTATTTTATATCAATATGAATCTTAAGACATGTTATCCCATCCCCAAGATACTCTGGATAATTTATTACAGGCTGAAGTCACATATCAGATTCTGTGTTTAGTCTGTCCAGCTATATTGGCCAAGTACAATGCTAACTGGAGGTTAGACTTTCAGAATATAAGAGGCCACATCACTCTTCTGGAATACTACTTTATTTCTGATCATACTATAAAATTGAAGGGATGTAAGGTAATTTTTTGTGAGTCACAATCAAATTGCACCTAATTTTCATAAGTTATGGTATATTTGTAACACTGAAATTCAAATCAATCATGATAGTGATCGTTATCACATTCCTAGTATTTTCACATAACTGATTTAGTTTGTGTGGCAACTTATTGTTATGATGTATGGTGGTATTCTTTTGTTGTTGTTTTTTCCAGCTCTGTTGGTTTGTAATTTACAAGTGTGATCCTTTTATTTAATTTTAATGACATTTTTTTATTTATCTTTCCAATTCAATTGATGAAGAATATCATTATCCTTTGAAACATTGGAGATGGTTTTTAGTGATTTTGAAATGCAGAATTACAGTACCTATTTTTGTGAACCAGAGTAGAAAATAACATTGATAATTACAAACTTACCTGGTTCTTTAATTATTTTTTAAATAACAAAATCAATTCATAAAAATATTTTTGATCAACTTAAACAATGGTGAAAGATAGTGCTGACTACGTGTTTATATTACAAAATTCTTCTCGTAAAGTTCATCTGTAAATCAAAATCAATTTCAGGTATACTTAGAAAGACTTCTAACATATGCTGAGATAGATATTGTGCCTAGTACATGGCGAAGGATAGTGTTGGGTGCTATTCTTCTATCTTCCAAAGTATGGGATGATCAGGCTGTGTGGAATGTGGATTACTGTCAAATCTTGAAAGATATCAGTGTTGAAGACATGTGAGTAGAGACTTAATATTTTGTAGAGAACTACTTTGAAATATGTTTCATTAAGTAAAACAAGAAAAGATGGTGTGTTTTTGAAATTACGTGTTTATACATATACCCAGGGAGCCGAAGGACGTTTGGCAGTGCCAGTCTGCTGTCAAAGGATGGTGTAATTTTTTCATTAGTATGGACCTTAAGAAAATTTTTTAGGGTGGCCACCCCTTGGAGGTTTACACAGGGAGGCCTGGACAAGAGTGTTTCCATGGTTATCAGAGTTAAAAATAAATCATTTAAAAAAACATTTTGTGCTATAACTCTGTTCATATTTATCATAAATGTAAGAGTAATATATCAAATGAAAATAGAAAACATTCTCTAAAAGAAGATGTTATTGATATTTAAATTAACTCATTTGCATATTCATGACATACCATTTATATGTAAATTTTCATAACAATTTTAAATCCTTGTTGTAATTTTTTTACTACTATTTGATATTTTAGGATTATTATACAGTATAGGCATTACTTATATCATTGTGGGTGTTGATTTGTTGACAGCTTTCCAAAATAACGTGTAAGAGTACCATTTCCAGGGCAACCCCAAAACATACATTTTCCCCAAAAATTGTTAATATTTTAAATGACTCCTTTAATGTTCATTGCAAGTGCACAAGTAATATATCAAATGAAAAATGCAAAAATCCTCTAGAATGTAATAATATTGATGTGAGGAATTTGATCTGCAGTTTTCACAACTCCATGGTTGATTGGTGAAGATGTAATGAGAGGTAGATAACTGATTGCATTAGCTTTGTGTTCTTGTGCAGTCTGTGCACAGAATGCACTGTATCCTGGAATTTTCTCATCAATTTCATCATTTATCAGCCCTGTAGGTGTAATTCTGGCTAAACTCCACAAAACCAACAAATGCTTACTCACTTGTGGATCAGATGTCCTCAGAGAATCAAGGTTGGTACCAGCTGAAAGTAACCTTGATTGTTTTCTGTCACCTGGAGTCAGTCTGCATTGTGAAATACTTTCTGTTGTGGCTTCATCAGCTGTTTGTTTCCTTGATAGGGTTTTCTTCAACTTCCTAGTACCATTTGCATTACTGTTGGGATGTTGGCTAGATTCTGAACATTGCCGGTTATTTAGAGTGTCCATCTTATTCTGCTCGGTGTCTGCATCATCATTGTATCCTGCTGGTTATAATAATTATGGGACTTGTGACATGAAAGGTTGACCCATTCTGTGTCCTTTCATGCTAGTCAATGTTACCAATAGGGAAAAGCATGAAAATTCCAGGCCTCATATTTGGAGGTAGATAGATACTGGTTTCCTTGATCTTGTCAGTATTAAAAATTGACATCAGAAGTCGATCAAGTGTGTCATAGCTTATCCACTAGTCTAGGTGATTCATTGTTGTTATCAATTCATGTTTGATTGTATAGGTTCATTGCTATTCCAAAGCTAAGTGGGGTTTTATTCCACATACACTGTACAGAATTTGTTGCAACAGGTGCAGGGCTTTATCGTTTATGTCAACTGACACACCTGTGTTGAAATCCTTATTTTTGTCAGACAGAAGTTGCTACACAAATTGATATATCTTTTCTAGGACAAGATGCTTTGCTGCATCAGAAGATACGTTTAATAACTCATCTAATGTTTGTTCCTATGATGATTTACAAGACTTTGCAATGTCCCTTAACAAATGAGTTGCTTTCATGATTTAGGGACTTCATTTTTGACAACATCTCACTGATTGTGAGTGATGATGAACAAACAATGTATGATGAATAGATTGTGTGAGAGAAAAACAACAAGCTCCAGTAATGGTTCACTAAACATTTATTTAAGCAATGCGACTCGTAAGATTCCCAATTGAATACTCCATTGTTTCAAAACAGTGTTTGGTATTAATCTCTGATTGTATATAGCAGGAGTACAGATGAGTTACTGAGCAGTTATTCTATTATTTCCTCGACAAGTGTGTTGAAGGCTACATCATAAATGTCACTTGGTTCAGTAGATAAGATTGCCATATTACGCTTGACCATATTCTGGTTCATTTAAACCCTATGATAGCATACATCCTTTGCAACCGTATCTAATGTTTCATCTCCAAATGCTTTGATATGCTATAACAAATTCTCACTGTCAAGTTATTTGGCTTTTTTCTGTAAAGAGTGCTATATATTTCCTGTCTCCACCAATGAGAGCTACTTCCCACAAACATCGTACACCTAACAGCAAATTACATACTATTTCTTGCTATCATACTTTGAAAACATGGGACGACATGTTTGTTGGATCCTCATCAGTTGTGTCTTCTTGTGAAGCTTGTGTATTTTGTTTCTCTCTCTCTGTATTCATTCATAAGTTTTCTTCAACAAATAACTGTTTCTACAATTTGAATGCCATACAAGTTTTTGATCCGCAAGGAATGAGTCTTTTTTTCAAATAGTTTATCTGTATCTAGGTGTTGTCTTGTCAGGCATTTGCTGCAGTTTTGAGTGTACATAGTGCTTATCTTTAACATTGTACAGTTTTCCTAACTGCTTCTGACGTATCGTACACTTTGCTTAATCTGGGCTGTACTGTTTTTTTTTCTTGTTGTGTCAGAGGTGCTGGGCTGCACGTCTGTGATGGGTCAAGAATTTTGTTCCTCCTTCATTGAGGGCCTGAATACGAAGCAATCCAGTACTGATAACACTATTGATTCATAATGTATATTTAACTTGCATGTTTATTGAATGTTAAGCACTTAAGTTTAAAACATGCTTTGTTTGCTTATTTATTTATTTGCTTATTATTATTTAAAAAATGAAAACAATTAGGTGTTACTTACCAAAAATCATAATCACTAGGGTCTTGTCATTATCTTGAAGTCAGTAACTTCAACATATCTCATGAACTTCATAGTAAATACTGTTATTTCACGAATTTTTAATCTAATTTTAAGTGTTAAAAATTATTGTAGTGACTTTTCAGTATTCTGAATTCGTCCTCACAGTTATTGTTCCTGCATGCAATATGACCACAAATAATCTGATGTGATAGATGTGGCAACCAGAGGTTATAATATGCTGATACAAGCATGATTAAGACAGTGGAAAGAGTTATGATTCTTGGGGTTTATCCAGGGAATTTTCTAGCTGACATAATACACAAAAACAATAAGAAACACATTTGAAATATTATGAATATACCAACACTATGACCAGCTTCTCACTTGATGGTTTACCATGGAAATGATGCTGTTTTAGCAGTATTTTGAAAAGCTGTCAACAAAGCAACACTTAAAATGATATAAGTAATTCTTATACTGTATAATAAGTGTGAATTTTCTCTTTAAAAGTCTTAAAATATTAAATAGTAGTGAACAATTTTGACCAGGATACAAAATTTTGGTGAAAATTGCATATTAATGATATGTCATAAATATGCAAATGAGCTAATTTAAATATTGATAGTGTCATCTTTTAGAGGATGTTTTCATACTTTTATGATAAATATGGATGGAGTTTTAGCAGAAAATGTATTTTGGAAAAATTATCAATTTTTGACGACAGTTGCTATGGTTATGACCCTGCCTAGGCCACCCTAAAAAATTTTCTTAACGTCATACTAATGAAAAATGGAACCACCCTTGGACAGCAGACTGGCACTACCCAAACCTCAGAATGGGCCCTTGGCTCCCTGGGTACTAATAGTGTTTGTTGAGTACTGCAGGATAGAGGCAATAACTTTTTACAAACCAAATTTCAAGTAGTGATTAATGATTCATCAGTCAGGCAGAATATTGTGTGTGTTTATAATTGATACATAGAGCAAGACTTGCATTAAATTTTGAGGTATCACAGTTTTAAGTTGATAAATATTTTTACACATTACAGTTAAGTGCACAACTTCCTTTTTCTTTTGCCTATTCGACTAGTAAAGTTGCTTACCACTTCTATGTGAGTGAAATATATACAATGTTTTTTTTATTCGGATTCCAAAGGTGATATGAATTCTGGGTTTTATAGTTAACAAATGTGGATCATTGTATATTGAACTTGAATTTGAAATACAGGTACCAAAAATTTACATGAACTTTGGGAAGATTTATTAAATAAATATTCAACTTCCTGAATGTTATTTACAATTTTAAGTAAAGTCACTCAATAGAGAAATATTTTTGCCATGAAATATTAGTGGAGAAATGTTTTAAATATTTCACCGCCATAAGCTCTTCTGTGGCCTCTAGAGCTCTGCCATAGGCACATGTATGGGACAGTGTTCATCCTGTGATTTGGCTTTGAAAAGTGTGGTATTAACCACATATGAGTTTGAAATTTTGTGCCACCATGAAAATGATAAACATCCCAAAGTTTACCAGTTTCAAGTTTTAGATATGCAATGAAATATTAAAATATACTTTTTATTGTGTATCAAAATATAAATCTGGTACTGCAAGTATTATGTATCTATATTCTTGGCAAGCAGAGTTAATGAATAGTGTAACTTGAAAGTGATTCAGTGCTTAAAGAAATTGCATGATTAGACATATCCATTACAAGTTAGCTTCAAATCAGACAGTCTTACCCCTGGAAAACTGTAAGCCTTTCCTTGTTGAGTTTACACTCATGCTGTCAACAAAACATGTGACTCAAAATTTCTGAATGTCCTTTTCACATTGCAGAACATTTGCCCATAATTCTCCACTCTCCCACCATCCAATTGACTTGTATGCAAACATCAGGATACTTGTACATAAACTCTGCTTTCCAATCATAATTCAGAATTTGTGATATTGATTTTTTATTGAGAGTCACGCTTTTAACTTTGCTACAATGAATTTGGAATTCAACATTGAGTCTGACAAATATTTCCACCACTTTTGGATTTCTACAACTTATTGAAGGCTTCACTTGTGCAGTTTGCCTCTAGTATGGAGGGTGACCATGTGGCTACATTGGATTTGTATGCTGATGTTCCAGACAGGCTTCACAATTATATTGATGCTCAATTGGTATAACATTTTTTGTTGTTTTTCTTTAAAATCGGTCTTTTACTCAGGCCTCTTCACCTTCAGTGAATGCAGAGCAGGATTTGTCTGCTAGCATATTCTGATAACACATCTGCTGGTTTCATTTCTTTTTTTTCTCTCGGTTATATTCTATTTTAAGTATTGAACCAATTTCTGTTACACCTGAGGGTGATTTTGTCGTGTTTGATTCAGTACTTGAATTCATTATTTCTTTCACCTCTGAAACTAGCTCTGTATTAATTGACTTCATAGTCCACTTCTTCGTATTACCATTCAAGTGCATGACCCTCAGGCCGGCCTTCCATGTGGTTTTTTACTTTGACCAATCATCAGCTTTCTGCCCTGTATACTATCATTTCTCTTGTTTTGAGATTTTCTTTTTCTGAGCCATTATTAACTATTAGCTGATTATTTTAATCAGGATCAACTATCTACTTTGCAGTTTTCATTTCTTGCGGGGCCTCACTGATATTGTATCTATTACCATGTGGTTCTCATGTTTCTTTGATGCTTTAGCCCATTGGGTTGTGTTATTACCTACTCTTTGACTGTTCTGGATGAATACTCTGTCTGAACTTTTTGAGGGTTGTTTCAAATCTTTTGTTCATCTTTGAACCCTTGGTTTAGTGATTGTTGGGGTCATCAGGTTTCTAATCGATTTCATCTTATTCTTCCAATTTTGACTTTCAGTATCTACTTGATATTTAGATTTGGAAGTTTTGAACTTTTTTAAAAAACAAGGTGATGTTGAAGTTTTACTTCAAGTTCACACAAGGTGTTACTCTTGTCTTTTTGTGAAAAAAACAGGAAATTGGAGATTTGTATTAGATCTTTTCTGTCTCAATTATTATCTAGAAATTCCTCATTTCAAGGTGGAACCTATGATAAACTTATTGAAGTTCTTTTTAAAGGCTTTTGGATGATAATGGGATATCAAAGACTTGCTTGAACTTCCTGATTCACCCATCTTCTTATCAATTTCATATGGATCCTCCCTTTTCTGTGTGGTTTTGGACCCTATGTTTTCACATGTGTAGTCAAAGCATTACTTGATCTTCAACACACACTAAATATCAATTTTCATCATTACGTGGATGATTGGAGTATTCTCACTCAGTTATTTTTGGTCAGTGGCTCATACTCAATCGGCCACCCAGTTAGCTTTCATTCTCAATATCTAGTCCATCTTGGATTTTGGACCAACACTTTTGAAGGAACTGTATATCTATCAATCTTGGCTTTGCAATCTCTGTAGTTTCAGGTGCACTTCCTTCTCTTCTCCTCTGTCTGCCATAGATGTCCTTTCTGTTTTGAGAATGATGGTTTTGTTCTATAGTGCAATTCTCACATGTCATGCTTACGTGAAACATCTACAATGGGATCTTACCCTTTTGTAAAGTTTATCCTCAGATCTGTTGTCTCTTAGAATTTCTCCTACTACTATTGATGACCTTAAAGTGTGGCTCATTTGCATATTTACCATTATAGGTTTCCTTTTTCTTCCACCTCCACTGAATCTGCATCTTTTATTCAATGCCTCCCTTTAGGGTTGGAGTGTTGTATTAGGGGAATGTCATCTTTCAAGTCTGGTCTCCTGAAATCACATTTTTCACAACTCTGTTGAAGCTCTGGGCAGTTCAAGATGCATGTTAGAAGTTCCTGTTCTTGTTACAACACTGCTATGTTTTAGTACTGACAGATAACACTGGACAACAAAAAATTTGCTATTGAAGAAAAGTCAAGTGATTCGTGGTAACCTGATGATGCTGATTTCAAAAATGTCAGAATTTAACCATCACCTCTAGATTTTGAGTTTTCATAATATCTCTATATTATATCAGCACTATATGAAATAACATGCAATCAACTCAGTACAATAGTTCTGTGAAATTAAGTTTACTTGAACAGTTTAATGGGTAAAAGGCATACATTTTGATAACTTCAAACACTGACTGTATTGTATTGGTGTAAAATTTGAAATATATTGTTCATTTGTTCTTAATATAATTGTAGAGAATTGCACCACTTTTGCTTCATTTCCATGCTTACCTGTTCCACCTGGGAATCACAAAACCCTCACATGCTCAGTTTGCTAGAACATTTGAGAAGTCCCTTGACTGAGCATAAAAGGGGAGAAGTCAGACCTCTCTTTCTCAGTTGCCTCTCACTTACTCAGTTGATCACTTTACCCTGCTCTGCACACAGTCAAAATGAAGTCCAATTCTCTTCCTTGCATCTTATCTGCAATATAATCAAATTCTCTGTTTCCTAAAATCTTTTAAACTTTAGTTCTGTAAACATATATTATTTTATATTTTTTAGAAAATTGTTTGAAATTCTGGCTGCCTCCAATTCAAGTAAAGTCTGAAGGTGCAAAAATCACCCAGACAATTTCTGCTGCATTTGTGGAAAATATATTACACTTTCATGAAGGAAAAACATCACACACAAGGTAAAGGTAGCTTACTACCACTATTTTGAGTGAAAAATTGGGGACCAAGAAAAACATTAGGTTCTACATGTGTGTTGTACAGTTTGCATGTCTAGCTTAACACAGTGGCTGAAGAAGAAGAGAGCAATATGCCATTTGAAGTTCCCATCTAACTGACTGTTGTTTTTGCATGACTAATGTTTATGGATATTCAGGCAAAACTAAAAATCAAGATGTTGTATCTGCAATGAAACCAGTACCTCATAGGAATGGATGGTCTTCCAGTGCCACATCCACCAGCGAATTGGGAAACAGAAGAGATATCCTGCAAAGAAAACAATGAATCGTCTTCATCCTTTTCATCTAGTAATTCTATTAACTCCAGGAATAAGAGGTTCAGTTTACCGAAGTTGACACGAAAGTTGTGCTTCTCACTACAGCATGCAAGATGCTTTGTGTTTCTGTACAAGTATTGATGCACTAAGGAAGAATTAGGTAGCGAACATCATCCTCAAGAATGGAGACTTTTTATTGACTCACCTAAAGTCAGTCTGAAAGCTGTACTTTTGCACATTGTTGCTCATGCTGTGAACATGAAAGAAACTTATCAAAGCATGCAGATTATACATTCTTAAATTAAATTTTCAATGAGTAAATAAAGTTATGAAAGAAAAAGTTATTTTCACAATATATATAAGAGTATTTTGAACAAACATACCATAACTTGAAAACTACAGGTGGTCAGTAATTTTGAACATGATTTTTAGAATCAACATTGTCAAATTACTCAGAAACAGATGCATTTTTTCTAGTGACAGAGAATTTTTTTTATTGTTGCCCAGTGTAATTTGATTATAGTGATGTATATCAACAGGTAGTGGGACTCAATCTCAGTCTTTATTTATTTATTTTTGCTGTGGTATCTCTACTTGTTTGGCTACATTCACATTGTGTCTTTCTCTGAACTTGTCATGTCCCAGGTTTTATGACTTTCTACTTTCAAGTGCATTCTATTTCTAGAGCTTGTTAACTTCTAACAACAGATTGGACCCTGTACTATTCAGTATTTCATTCATTGTGTCAAAAATTTGAATATCATATGCTTGGTGGTTTCCATTTCTTTATCCAGCTTCTCCAGCAGTGGATGCTTTGAGCCAGTCATAAAATAATATTTTTCTCTATAGGTACCCTGTTATTTGTCTACTTCCTTGGGTATTGACCAAGACTTGTTGTCCTATTGTCAAATTCTTATTGGCTCATGCTGGCCTGCCCTACCATGGTTTCCATTATGCTGTTGTCTATCTTAGAAGGATCCTATTATGTTACATCTTCCACAATGATGTTTGCTGTCTACAACTTTGTATAGCTGGCTGTTATGTGGTTCTTTGTTAGAGAAGCCAGATTTTCTTCTTGGATATCTCAAATGTTTTCACATTATTGCAGACTTTCCACCCTGGCAATTTACCAGTCTTTTTATTTAATTTCTGTACTGCATGTTAGTGTATAGAAGACATATTAATACTAGAAATAAATGACATTATAATACCAAAATTATTTCTATTTAACTAAACACTCAATTTTTTGCTTTACAGCTTCTTCATGAGCATTCACTAAAACAAAAATCAAAACTGACAGTGCAAAGCTTTGGTGTTATAAGGTCATTTATTTTTAGTATTAATTTACCAATCTTGTTGGTCTATCTTTTGGAATTGGTGCCTTTGGAATTCTGAATCTTGTTTTTTGCCAACTTTCCAACAGGTTATCTCTTTTTGAGGTACTCATTTCATGATTGTGGCTTGTTTGCTTCTTTTTGTGCAGGCTACAGAGCTACCATCTCTGCCACTTTCAGATGCCACAGAAGTCATCTGCCTCTCTTATACCCACTTTTCAGGGAGGAGACAATCACACATTTTTTGCCATTGATGCTTATTTTCTTTTAATATGTAAGCTCTGTTCTTATGTCTTGATAGAGCTTTCCTACCAAAGACTGCAGGAGAGAGAGTTACTGCTATTTTTCTTCTATTGTCTTACTAACCTGACTGTCACAGACTCTTGTTCTGAATGACATTCTCTATGTTCTGTCAAGACTATTCTGTGCTATCTTGCATGAACTGCATCTTTTGGAGGGGATCAACATAGGTTGTTTTTACTTCATGTTGATTCTCACTTCTTGGATCTTGCTTCATCAACATTAATAATTTTGTTTATCATAATGTTCTTGAACATCTTCAGCATGAATTCCAGGATATATATTATTGAAATCAACATCTGGTTGTGTCTTTGGCTACCCAGTCTTAGTACTCTTTAGAAGAAATACAGTAAATTAAATACAGTTTCCTCCTTTATACAGAGACTATTTATATGGATTTATCCAGTTGGGACTCTCAAATGTTATTAAACCTCTTTGTTTGTCCTAGATGCAATTCTATCCTCTGCCCCGCAGCTCAGTGAGAGGATCAACATCCTCTGGAAATGGACAAAGGCTGCAACCTGGTGGCTAATGATGCCTTGACAGGTATCTTTCCTACCTCTGCATGCTCATCCTTGTGTGGTATTGGAAATATAGGAAGACTGTTTTCACAAGATGTCTCAGCCCTAACAAGGATAGGGATAATTTATGTTTTTATTCATATTACTATATTTTGTTGTATGTTTTCATTGCACTGTCCTTTACATTGTTGAACCCATTCTTGGGACTACTTAGTCTTTATTCAGTCTCCCTGAATGGCCAATAATTTAATCTTTTACTTGACTCACAACCTCTTTAGCATGCCCACTCTTAATATTTTGATTGGGCTGCTCCTTTGAGAATCTTTCACTGCAAGAGCAGGACATAGTATTCCTTCTACCTTTTAATACCACCATCTGTGTCCCATTGTTGGTTCCACAGGTACAACACCATTTCCACTGTCACTCACTCTTTTACCTGAATTAATGAGTGTAAATGGCAAATACGTACTCTTCTGAGAAGAATGACATGTATCTGGGTGTCCTTTAGATCTAGTCCTTTTATAAGGTTGGTCTGCTCCACTATTCTTCTTTAATATTTTTTTTCTGGATTATACTCCAACTTTGCTTGGTTACTTATATATTGAAGTCTAGATTATCATCTTCCTGTATAAGTTTTTCTAAATCTTTTTCATTATGAGTATTCTGGCTTATAGTGTTTGAGAGGTAATATTGCTTGATATGAAGTTTACATTTACAATTAAAATGAACTTCAAACAGGTACTAACCTGCCCACAACTGGATTTTCATCATGACTGCAGCTTTCAATAAAATTTAAATGTGTTCACTGATAACCTGTTAAGAAAATACAATTTTTTTTTGCTGCTGCTGAAGTGAGCTGTTAATTAAATTAATTTCTTTATGAATTGAATTTTGGATGTTTGAATGTAGGTTTCTGCACATGGATATTTTGTTGATGTAATTATTGTTTGTTTGGATTTTATTACACGAGTTTTTACCATATTTTTCTGGTCAGTTTTTGAAGTTTTAGCACGTTGATGCAGTTATTTTTTCAACATTTTTAGCAGAAAATGAAAAATCTAGAATTTTTTTTTTACAGCAGGTTTTCGGTTTGTCAAATGAAGATAGATGTCACATTTATCTGCCAGTAATTCTTACTCTATCTTGACTAGAACTAGATAATTATTAATAATTATGAGGATATTTTTGCACATCTTAACTTAGCTAAGATTCACTTATTCCCTCTCTACAGTCCATTATTGTAACAGCAGTTTTGTGTGCATATAATTTATTTTTTTTTATAGCTTACCTGTCTGGTTTCTTTTTAATGTTTTTTTTTCTTATCACCATCATCAAGTGCATGGTTCCCAAATTTTCTCACCACAAGGCCTCCCAAGAACATTTCACATCTTGATTGAGGCCTCCCCACCCAATGAATCTATAGATACTGAATACCTTAATAGTGTTGTGTATTTGCTATGGTCCTAATGAAATTTTACTGCAGTTCCGAGTTTTGGAACCACTGATTGAATGCATTTAATTACTAGGTGCTCTAGTGAGTTGTGTTATACACTTTATTTTTGAAACTCTCATCTGTGCAGGTTTTTACAGCTTATATTTCTGAGTGACAGTTAGTTACCACTCTCATGTTGTAATTCTTTCTGCTTAAGTTGGGATCTATGAAATAGTTTCAGTCGTCCAACTGGGAAAGCCCCAGTAACTAAGAGTAAATTAGTTTTTAACTTTTAGAGATTTTTGTCTTTAATTTAAAGATATATTTTACCCTCTATTGGCATACAGGTGTGATAATTTGATGGAATCAACTGAATTTGAGTGGGTAGTGACTCGTTGGCATTACAAATGTATTTTAATAGCGCTTGTTTTGTTTATAGTTTTTATATGTGTATTTATATTTCTTAACCCTTTCAAAGACTTAGGCCATGTAGTTGCTACCAGATTATAGAAGTTTTTATAAGGCAGTGACAGCTATATTTCCATCCCCTAAAAATGATGTATAAATAAAAGAAAGTATAAAATAATCAAATTATGTTTTTTCTGATTGAATACACCCAAAACCACCTAGTTCAATTTTTAATACTCTTTTGGCTTTTCTATCCATTAAAGGGTTGATTTTCAGATCAGTGTTCTTGATTCTCCTACCACTTCAAAAATTAGAGATGTCTGTTGTTATTTTGTGTGTTATAGGAGTGTTAGTTTATGTGTTTTCTGGGTTTTTAAAAGTTATTTCATAGCCTCTTTGTACTTGGTTGTATTCTTTGACTCTTAACATCTTTGGAAAGATTAAGTTCCTTTTTATGGTTTATATATACAGAAGTTCTTGTTTCTTTGACTTCACATCACTTTCAGTATCACTATTAAACTTGAATTAATATGTGCTAATTCTGTTGTTCGTGTTTTGTGGCTGGTTTTGACAGCTTGCATAAACTAGTTTTCTGTTAATTTCTCCAGAGAAACAGGCTATGGTTTTTGTTTCTGAACTGTAGATGCATAATAAATGTTACTTCTAAGTTGTCGTGGAGTTCAGAGGCAAAACAACCTGTATTTATTGTCATATAAAGTCTTTATAAACTTACCTACTTTCCCCCCATTCCCACATGATTATTTTACCCATGGAAGCAATATAGTAATTTGACAACTAAGAATTGTTCAGAAAAGATAGAAGATTGTCACTTTTGACAATTCTCTAGTTATTAAGTATATTTAGAAATATGGTAATTCAAAATGTATGAAATTTGCAAGATGCTGTTTGTAATGACTTAAGCAAAAATAACAAAAAATCAAATATTTCAAATTTTCCTTTTTGACTATTTAGGAATGAGTTAGAACGGCAGTTCCTTGAAATGTTACAGTTCAATATCAATGTTCCTGCCAGTGTTTATGCAAAGTACTACTTTGATTTGCGTACACTGGCTGACCAGAATGATCTTACTTTTCCATCTGAACAACTCAGTAAAGAAAGAGCTCAGAAACTTGAAGTAAGTACATTAAAGTAGTTATATGTAGGTTGTTATTTATAGGGCCTATAAAATAGATTTGAAAATACTTAACAATATTGAGCTTAATTGTTATTTTAGTTATAATATTTATCCTGATCATTAGATGTTAGCTAGTAGTTGGAAATTTGTATCTGATAAATATACCTAAGGCTTCAAAGGGGGCTATGAATTTTATCAAACTACACTCATGCAAGTATCTGTAAGATTGGCATTATAACAGGGTGTTACACTATTTATTAGGAGTAAGTTTTTGTGCCAAATTGATTACAAGAACATACATAATGCCATAATTTATATACCAAGATTTGAAAGCCATGTCCTGAATTATCAGCTACAACCTCAGGTTGAGGTGTGCCACCACCCAGTTATTATGATGTATCAAATGATTTTCTGTGTAACACAGTTGTATAACTTCTTTAACATCCCCTTTTTTGTTCTTTCATTTTCCATATGTAGTGGTTTTTGAGTAACACAGTTCTAAAAATTCACAAAGTACAAAATATTCCCATGTTATGTAATTTAGTAAGCAATTAAGGCTAATATCATAGGTTATTCTAGTTACATTTTATTAAACAGTGATAAAGCTGTATTGTTACTTGTTGCAAGATACAAAGTGCAGATACTCAAAATGCTCAAAAAATAAAGGTACACAGAAGTTATCCTTTCAGTTAATATTGTTTAAATTTATTTTTTTGATCACCAAGTGTATGAACTCTCAGTGTTCATTCAGTTTTAATGATAATATTTATACTCTAAGAATACTTTATATTAGCTTATTTTTTACTGAGACTTTGAATATTACATAATTAACTATGTTTAATTCTATTGGGAAGTAACAATTTTACTGGCTAAAACTACTCTTGCAGTATTTGGCGAGGTAATGATTGAACTGTAAGAAAACTTATTCTTCAGTAATCATTGTTATCATGTTATAAAATACTTAGTTTGAGGTGTAGCATTTGTGTTTGTACAAAATGTTTTAAATTTATGTTTTGTAGGCAATGTCTCGAATATGTGAGGACAAACTGGCTGAACTCCACAAGAATGGCTTCAAAAAGTGGTCGAGCTTAGACAACATCACCATCTTAAGAAAGACCAATGCTATTCTTTCCTGACAGCCTTGGTTGTTTTGTAAAATTCTTCATGATGTACAGCTTTGTTGTAAAAACATAATCAGTTTCTCTCACATGATGCTAGCCTGCACTTTTTAGTAAAAGAGAGAAAAGAGATTGGGATGTTGAATAACCTGGTTGAAATGTATTCCCAAAATATTTTTAAAACTACCCCAGTACAAGTTGTTTAAAGAGGTCTGTTAATGAGTCTTAAGGAGTTTTTATATAATTGATTTGAACGGCATTAAGAAAAAAACAACAGTTCTGGTGACATTTCCACCTAGAGTGATAGTGTAGTGTGAAAGTGGTGTTTTTTGAGTTATAAGATGTGCATTTACAAAAGAGGAACATTTTATGGTTGATCAGACTTCCAGCTGTACATAGGTTTTAGTGAGAACTGAGAAAGATTACACCCACTGTTCTAGCAGCATGTAACTGATATTTTCATCTTTTTATTTTTCAACATTTAGTGCTGAATTATTATGACTCATCATGATATCTGAAATTATATTAACTTTAATAATATGATTTAAGTGATGGTGACTTAGGGTTTATTATACTGTGTATGATGATAGAAAAATTTTGGCTTGGATATGAATTTAAAATGCATCACTAAACAGCAACTGAAGATTTTGAGCTGTTTAATGAAAATTATTGTGTGGTATAATCTTGTTTAATATTTTAACAATAATGGTAGCTAGTAAACAGGTACTTTCTATGTCACTGATATTTAAAAATGCCATGAAACTAGTGACAAGTATAGACTACAGTAACATTAATAATTACCAAACATACCTACATGTTTTATATTGCTTTAAGGTAACTAAAAAACAAAGCATGCTTAGTATCTAAAAGATCTGTCATCCTTCACAAAAGATTTTATACATATTGACTACTAGTTTAAAAAGGTATGTATTTACCTGCGAGTTGCCTTTGATTTTTGTAACACATTATTATTATATCATTTATTTTTTAGTGCAGTTACAGAATGAAACTGATTGTTTAAAAATGGTACTTGCTTTGTGATTCTGTTTGTAATTACAGAATATTCTTAGTTAAACTGAAGTTAAACATCTTTGTAAATAAGAAGCAATGTACAGGTCCTTTTGTTTGGGAGAGCTTCATTAAAAGTGTTTAACACTTATGAGTTGGCACAGTTTTTGTTTTTTAATGTACTAAGTGCTTTTCAATTATATACACATTATGCTATGCTCAGAACTGTTAGTTAACCCATTGTGATAACATGCTTTTTTTAATAAAGTTAGTTACTTCATCAGAGAAGTTAATTTAAACTGACAGAAAAATGAACTTGAATTTTGATAGTTTATTAGGAAACACAAACAATAAAGTGAATAGTCAAGTGACAGTTTTAATATGTATTAGTAACTTTCATTACATAGGATATCATCTTAGTCTTCCTATGCATAAAAACATTATTTTCCTATGAGCTGTCATATTTTAGGAATCAAAATGTTTTTATTTCCAATTCAACAGTTTTTTTTGTGAAACTAAGAGAATCCAGTACAAAGTACATGGGTAAATTTTGTTTACTGATAAAAACGGACATTGTTGATTTGATTTTTATTATTTGAGTTCAAGTAGATAAGATTCTTGAATGCCATACAAAAGCCTTGTTTTTTTGGTTTTTTTCTAAGTTTCTGTTAAATGCCAATATTAATCTGCTTGGATTATCTCAAAAAATGTGGCAAATGTATATAAAATATTTTCTTTCTTTTTTTTTGTGGGCTGAGATAAAGTGTCTGTTGTGTATTAAAGCAAGAGTTAACTTTTATTTTGGGAGTAGACTGAGGATAGGGTCAGATTTTAATGCCCTAAAGCTAACAATGTTCACATGCATAGACAAAATCTAAAAGTACTTTTAATAAAGGTTTATTTTTTGTATATTTATTTGTGTTTGCTAGACACAAAACTTAATGTAGATATGTAGGGGTGGGGCACATCTTCAGGTCTCTATTACAAACTCTAACAAAATATAGTTAAATAGCCGAAAGTTATGCTTAAAGCAGTTTACTGCATTAAAGGACAATTCTTTGGTTACTACTAGTATTTTGTCTTTATTAACTTTTTTTTTTCATCTGTATATACTTAAACTTACTGGTATTAATGCATGCATTTGCAAATGTTAAATTCTGTAGAAGAGAAACAGTGTAAACATTTATTTAAAAAAAATTGTAGGAAAATATTATGTATATCCATTTTCAACGTGTATGACCCTTATGGTTTAGAAATGTATGAAAAATTGCTTCAGAATTAGGGTTAAGATGTTAATGTATCTGTGAATAACCATACAGTGTCCTTTAACTATTATTTGCTCCAAGTGCTGGCTTTTTTTTTTATATCAGTATACTAGTTTTTCATTTTGACCAACAAGTAAAATAAAAATTTCTTCAGCAAAAATATATGATTTGTCTGATTTTTTTTTTTGTGAAGGGCTAAATATTTGTTAACAATTCTCCTAATTATTTTTTTTAGAAAACAAACTGTTGAAACAATCCTTTTGTGTTACATACCAAGTTATTCTCACCTGTTATTTATGAACATGTATTCAGTTACATTTATTAAAACAAGCTTTTGAATGCAATGCCAGAGAAGTCCTGGGGATTATTGCAGGAATGACTTGGAATAAGTTTAAATGTTGACAACAATATAACAGTTTAATAAAACTAATAATTTTAATCTTATTTTTATTTACCAGCTATAAATGGTTTTTAAATAAAAAGAGTGTGTAATAGCACACAGATTTATTTTTTGCCAACCTAGGTGCTACCCACAGTAGACATGATGTCTTGTAAATGATTGAAACACGTATAGCGTTTCAATTGATCGTTTTGTAGTAAACCAGCCACATGTTGAGCTTTCGTCACTGGAGTAAATTTCATATACGCTACGCCGAGAAAGACAACCGGACAAGTATATGTCAGAGAATGTGCTAGCACTCTGCGTAGGGATGGCAATACAAAAGTCATCTGGATTTTCTTCTCTACAGGTCATCAGAAGTTAGATATGAAGAGCTACCTGACATAGTCGCTCTATCTCCAGTGTACCTCCCGCTTTTCAGCAATCCAAAGCGTCCCAAAGTCAAAAACCGGCTAATAGCCAAAGCCGAATTTCTCTTTTTCGTTCATCATCATCTTTCTCCAATAGGCCTAGCGCCTACCAAGTTCTAACAGTAATTATAATGTTATTCATCATTTGATAGAGCAAAACAGTCTTCACGATCTTTGAATACCTACTTTTTTATTATTCTATGCAAAATTGAAAAAAAAAATCAATTCTAATGTAAACTATGTTATTACCCCTTGAAGTTAGCTTTCGTACAGAAATATGGTATTCCTTTAAAAAGCTTAGGTACGGGGTGAAACAGGACCTACAAGCCAATAATAGATGGGCATTAGATGACTGTAACATGTATAGTACTCAATGCTTTGTACATGATACAATCGGTGTCTTTAGGGAGCCATCCCATATCTTATGTATGAAGTAGAAGGAGTAAAAAAAAAAAAAAAAAAGTACAATACACATACAGGTGATCGGAAGCTATATATAAAGAGCTACCTGGTATAGTCGCTTTATCTACGGTGTGTATACCACTTTTCAGCTATCCAGAGCGTCCCCAAGTAGAAAAACGTCGAATACTCAAAACCGTTCATCTTCGTCTTTCTTCAACAAGCCTAGCGCCTACCTTGTTCTAGCAGTAACTATAATTCTTTCATCATTTCATAGCGATCTTTGACTACCTATTTTATTATTATTATATGTAAAATTTATAAAGCTTTAAAACACACACACTATAACCTAGTAATCAGCGTCTGCCATCTTATAAAAAAATAAACAAGTATTAGGAAAAAAGTTATCGCTAAGTAAAAAGCTATGTAGGGCTGGCTACTGACCGTGAAAAAAAGGAATCAAACAAGATAGGATGGAAATGGACATATCACTTAATCCGGCTAATGATCACATAGCAGACTGAGCCGTCTCGACTTTACACGGAGAATAAAATCCCTACATTACTGACAAAACAAATAGAACCAGAATTTTCAACCGTAAAATGTTATTCTATTGTAAAATAGTCATAAAAGTAATATTCTAAAGTTAACTATAGGAAACGTAGAATAATGAAAGCTGAGATTCTATTCAAACACCAAGTTTTCGATAGACAATCGGAATTGCACAAGCAGCAAATTTTTGCCATTTTTTCGCACAGAAATACTTGATGTTGTAACACAAGAATACGATCAAGGCACACGTTAGTGTGTTGTGCGGCCAAAACAACGTGCAGGACACGCTGTGTGTTCTTAGCAGAAGTGATAATTTAGTGATTTTACACATTTTGTAGCTCGAACTGTGGTAGTTCAAACTATCACATATTTTCAGTGGATGTACTCTACCAGACCGTTACTTTACATACCAAGTTTCAAAGCAATCCATTAAGAAGTACACGAGATGTAAAATCTCCAATTTTGATTGGATTTCTTCTTTTTTTTTCGCACCGAGAGTATAGAAACTATATTTAAAGAAAGAAAACATACTTAACTTTTATGGATATTTTTTCAAAGTTGCTAAACTGATATATCTTTACATCCTACAATTAGGTATCAACTTTGGTGTCCCCCAGTGGCAGAGCACAGATAGCCCATTGTGTAGCTTTGTGCTTAATTACAAACAAACAACTTTGGTTTAAATATAAGCCACAAATGCAAAGTTGCTCAACAAAAACCGCTCAATTTTGACCAACATTTTTGCGCACGCTTACGCAAAAAGTCACGTGAGCTATCGGTCTAAATTTTTACCACAGCTTCTCCTGACAGTAAAATTGGTTCGTGCTGGGAAACAACTTAATTTCAATAGTTAAACTGAAACAAAAAATACAATTCATTTGGCATCGTTTTTCAAATTCTGGACAGATGAAACATTTGTGTGATCTCTGATTAGAGTGAATTGGTCAGTGTGAGATGCTCTATGTATTATGACATTCCGTCTAATATTGAATGCTTGTTTGAGTCGGCATGGCATAGGCAGATGGTTAGAGCGCTTGACTCGCAATCTGAGGATCGAGAGTTCGAATCCCCGTCACTGAACACGCTCGTCCTTTCAGCCGTGGGGGCGTTATAAAGTGATGGTTAATCCCACTATTCGTTGGTAAAAGAGTTGGCGGTGGGTGGTGATAACTAGCTGTCTTCCCTCTAGTCTTTCACTATCAAATTAGGGACGGCGCTAGCAGATATTCAAACCAAACGATTGTTTAAGTTGAATATATATATATATATTCTTGTTTTTGACTTTACGTTATTGTGATATTTATAAAATGCCTTTGTAGGTTTCATTCTTTTACTTTATACAAGAGCAAATAAAAGTTAAAAGAAAGAAAATGTATCGAGTGCCAGCGAACTGGTTTGAGTTTGTTGGGTAGAGCTCCATCAGAAGTTTTGTAGCTGATAATCGAGTTTTTTCAGCTCGTAACTACTAAGGATAATGTCTACCGCCAGGCTAGTTCTCGCGACCTTTCGGTAAAGACCCTGTCAACGACTTTGTCCGGTAGATTCGAACTTTTGACTTGTAACTAACCTCCCCTGCCTGACATTCTTACCGTTACTTGATCTTGTTTTGGAAAATTACAATAATTTATTTATTTTTCATTAAAAATGAAATTCTAAAATACACAATAGTTATTTTATCCTATAAAAAGTGCTACTCTAGCGTCGCCATAAATAGTGGCGTAACTACAAACGTTTCCTCCCCCAGTATAAAAAGTAATTGGTCCCTCTACATGAATTTCCGTATGATTTTAGTTACAATTCTGGCTGATTCGAGCACAGATAGCCCTTTGCGTAGCTTTGCGGGTAACAACAAAACAACAATAATTTTTCTTAATTAAAGTTTTTAAAATAATTTATGAAGGACTCGCGAAAGTTCCAATAAATAGTTGAACTACATGCTTATGTATTTTTTTTTCTGTTTATTAACTTAATAACAGCCTGATAAACAAAACCGATAGTTATGCGTGAAGTAGTTATTTTAGTTGCTGATAAGTTTAAAAAGTTCTCGAAACTACTTAGTAGTCCTGGAATTTTGTCAACTCTAACTGAAATGTGGAAATCACGTGACGTGTTTCTTAATTTGAAAGCAAGTCTGTTTATTATTAAGCGCAGATCTACACAATGGGCTATATGCGCTGTGCCCACCACGGGTATCGAAACCCGATTTTGCGCATTATACGCTTTCAGAATTACCACTGGGAGGGGGCATTTAAAGAAACACTGTCATGTTTTGAAGAAAATGTTCTTAAAATGAATCACGTAAAAAATCTGGAAATATTCTGCGAACTAGCGTGGGTTTCATCACAAACAGTTAATTTAAGTTTGTTTTTAGTAAAGCACAAAGCTATACAACGGGCTATATGTGCTGTGCTCACTACGGGTATCAAAATCTGGTTTTTAGTATATAAACCTACTGTTACCGCTATGCCACTGGGGAGTGGACATTTAATTAAGAATTTCATTGCTTCGCCAACTGTTAGCATTTAACATTGCAACGTTAATTCACCAATTAAAAACTATAATTATAATATTATTTATATTTTATAAAATGTGGGTTATACTTGTGCACTATGATACGAAAAATCATTCTAG
>NW_013665656.1:231518-237356 GCF_000517525.1 Limulus polyphemus | reverse complement strand
CCTTATTTTCAATAAGCAATCCTGAAAAATATTTGGGGGTGCTTAACGTTTTTCCAGGTGTATATATGTAACATACCAGGTGTTTCTCTTTCTTTTAGTTTAGAAAGGCGGCGCTGGATAACTTCTTAGACTTCAGCTAATGTGTTCTCTAGTATCATCAGTCGTTCAATGATTTAGAAATATCTGATGACTCTGTCTTCCCTATTTTTACTGATGCAATGGCCAAGTGGCATGAAGGTAAATACACTGTGAAAGAATTGATACTATTTGATAAGTATATAAGCGTTGATTTTCTCAGTTTTACTGAGATTCGTACATTCATTCTTACTGGGATTCAGAAATATTCTGGCATAGATCTCTTTCTACAATCAGAGAGAAGTGTGATCGTCTTTTGTCTCATGAATGCATTGCTTGACTGAATTATATTTGTTTGTCTTGTGTATTATACTGATAACTAAACTTGTTTTTGTGGAGGTTTCTGTGTTTCTCCTGATGAGTGTATTTCCCTGTGCTCTTTTAAACTCTTGCCAATATTGTTCTCCCCCTCAGGATCAACTACTGAGGGATGTCATGTTGACGTGTGATCTGCTAGGTAAGAACTGAATAGGGTGGTTTCTGCAGGACTCACCAAAGTAGTTCAACCCCAGTTCTGGTCGATGACACACGAGATGTACTGAAGAGACTGGAGGTGTCACTGGTGGACAACATTCACAAGTCTTAGATGTTTTGCCAACAGATTAGACAGCAGGTAACAAATGGTGAAGATGATAATCCACCAGACAGTCATGACCTGGATTGTGCAGTGATGATGGACAAACTGCCTTCAGTAACTAGTCATTCTGCTCTCTAGGGGCAATGACCTAACACTCGTCTAAATTTACAGGGCCCATGATTATGCTCACTACATTGTACCCTCGACGTTTAGGATGTCTAAGGTTGTTGTTGGCCAAGAGTCAGTGGTATAAAGATTTATGCTGCCCCACAGGTCTTTCTCTCTGTGAGCAGGTTTCTTATCCCACATTTAAGGGTAAAAGCAAAAAAGATTTGGACCACTTCCTTTAACATTTCAGACAGGACACCAATTGAAATGAATAGATTCAGGGAGAGGCAGTACAATGCCTGATGTTGAATCTTTACGGTTCAGATGATTGAAAGGAAATGACATTCCATGCTTTATGAGCTATCAAGAGGTATTTTGTTATAAAATTCATGCATTGAATTCTTTGATCATTAGGGCAGTTTGTTGATCACAAGATTTATGAAACCGAAAAGGTATTGCAACCCTTACTTTATAAACTGTTGATCAAAGTTTCCCTGAGAGATATCATATAGGATATAGCTGTTTGATTACTACACAGCATAGTGTAGCATGGTGTTAGTAATTGTAGTGCCTAGAACGTCAAAAGTTTGTACAACTGATTCAAAAACACAACTGAAAGGACATTGCGATTTTCATTTTAGCTATCAAATGAGTTTCTATGTCTAAATATTTATCTGAAATTTTATGAAAATCAGTCATTCATTCTTTGTAGCTGAGAAGTAAGAGAATTTTTACAGAGCAGACTATGCAATACTCACTAGACATCTCCAGTACACTTGAATGTGTGTAGATAACTCCTTCATGTACAGTGAAGGAATTGTGTTCTTTCTCAGCACAGAATATGAATTTAAATGGAGTAGTTCTTTTTTCACTGGACATGCATGTATCTACTTTTCTATGATGCCAACTGTAGCAAGTGGATCGTTTGGTGAATGACGATACAATATCTTGATAGCTTGGCTACTAGTGTTGGTGGTTGTCTAGTTCTGTAAATGTATTTTACTGCAGAATAATGTTTTTATCCTAAGTTGGTTTGAACGGTTATTGATATATACGGTGGTAAGTGTACAAATATTAAATCTGGCTGAAAGAATTTTATCTAAAGGGTGTTATTAGTTTGGCTGATTTCTGCCAGTTATTATTTATTTCATAATGCCCAGAAAACGTGTTGAGTTTAATGACTGATAGATGACATTACATTACACTACCATGGATATTGAGACATAGCTAGTAGAGGCATCCCATGTTGGTTACCATGGTAATGTTGCACAAGGTGGAGGCAATATATCAGAAGATACTAATATATATGTGTAATATTTTAATATATGTATATGGCAATATACATGTACAAATATATATATATATATATATGTACAAGTGTGGTGATACAAACGTATATAAACATTACACAGTCATTCATGAGTGATATATAATATGAATGAATCATTTAGACAGAGAACAACTGTTAAGCAGCATGTGAATGAAAAAATAAATGTTTCGATCTGGGTGATTATCCTTGCAATATGTCATAATCTGTGATTACTCAGCATTATTTGAAGACACAGTGCACCCAATATTTTCGTTAATGCTGATAAGAGAATGTTTTCAGTTTCTACACTGAGATATTTACCAGATACTGAACTTTTCTTGAAAAATAAGAGTAATTGTTAAGCTCGCGCTACTTCTTGAGGGAAAACATAATTTTTCCAGTAATAATGGTGAAGATATTCTAAATTGGATCGAATTTAAATATTTTTGAGCAGAGGAAATTATCTGTACAAAGTAAAATCCACAAACAGTAGCTTATGTCATACTTGGTATGACATAAATTTAGTACACTCAGCATTATGTTTTATTATGATTGAATATTTTCAATTGTGAAGAAGATTTAAAGATTTAGTAAGCAAACAATTTTACTGAATATCTTCTTAACGTTGTTTCAGGACAAGGTACAGTTGAACTACATGAGGATGCAGACTATACGAGGATATAACCAGAGGCAGAGAATAATAATTGCATGGCATTGCTTTGATGTCATCCCTGGCCTCTACTAAACTTGAACGAAGTCTAGTAGAGGTGATATATAAGTGCTAATTGATTCTCATGTTTAGAAACTAAAAGCTGGTGATTGTGTGGTTAATCTGTTTTAGTGGCTAGTGTAGGGTCGAGTATATTTGTAGTTGTACATCATTTTCTCTCTCCACTAGACCTGGCTTTTGTTCAGATAACAACCAGAAGATGATTGATGGAATATGGAAAAATTACAGGTAGCTGTGTTAGTTGTTGCTAAGGGAATGGCAACAGAGGACACCACAGCTGTGTGTTGTTCAAGTGCAAGACTCAAAGAGGTCTGGCACGTCTGCAAATGCAGGGGATACACTGACTACAGGTGATATATGTGTGAGCATACTTAAGCCTTTAGTAATGTGACTTGACCAAGGTAACAACTATATTTGTGACTAGGCCTACATAACATTCAAACTTACAACTTTAGCTGACCTCTTACTAATACGAATCCAGTTAACACACATAATTTAATTTTCACTTTCATTATGTATGATTAAATTCTTGACTTTTTGGCTATCTTGTCTTTGATTGGGTTTACTGAAAGTTTTGCACACATTCGTCCTACTGCTCGATCACCAGTACGCTCGTCATGGAAGATTACATCTTGTTTAATGACATCGTTAAGATTATAACCATGTCATCAGACCTCCAGTCACCAAGACAAGCCAGGAAAACACCTGTTTCTGCAATTCATCCAGAACCCAGCCTGCCTACTAATATGAAAATGAAATAACAGTAATGTGGGTGAGGACCACATAAGGTTTCTTTTTTCTTCACTTGTATTTACTTTATTATTATTTTATGATTCTGATCTAGACACACACACATATATATATCAAGAACTTTACCTTCCAGCTTTGGTAACTCAAAGTTACCTATAAATTTAACATTTGAAGAATTGATTAATCTTGAATGATCATAATTTTTATGCTCTTTGTACACGAGTAAAATATCTAACATTACCCTTGTATCATGTTGAATCATTAATGTGTAACGTTTTAGAATTGGTATTTTTTATGATCTTTGTGCACATAAAACTACAAATAAAATATAACATTGCCTTTTCTCTCTTTCATTATGAAATGTTATGTGTGAATGTTTTAAGAAAAAAGAATGAACAAATTACACCATTACTACTGATAACATGATGGTTATTATATACATCTTCAAGTACTCATGCATTAATCTATATTTGATATCAAATTTTCCGTCGGCCCCCAGTAGCACAGCGATATGTTTTCGGACTTACAACTCTAGAAACCGGGTGTCGATACCCGTGATGGGCAGAGCACAGATAGCCCATTGTGTAACTTTGTGCCTAACTTCAAAACAAAAACAACACTCTCGTCGACACCTTATTAGTCACAAATCCAGATAGTTATGTGGTTAAATATATGTTAAAGGGAATAAAATACAAATTATTTATTTCATATTGTATTCATATGTGTTGAAGAGTTTGTTTCATGTATTATGTAGGGTAATGATGATAAAAGCTTATAATCTTTTACTAGGATGCAGGGCCAGCTGCAATGGGGGTGGGGTTGTTCATCTAGATTAGATGATGTGCTACTCAGTTTCAGATTCAAAATTGATGTAAAATATGTATGACAAATACAAACTGAAAATTAAAATACAATTAGATTAAAGCTAAACATGACAATAATGATAATGTACAGTGAAGTATAATAGTAATGAATATGAGTTTGCTCTCTCCTTCCCCCTAAATAAATGGGCGCCTCCGGGATTGCTAGGATATAAAAATTGGCAAAAAAATGTTTTTTATGCAAAATAGTCGTTTATTTTATGTTTTATTTTGTTTTGCATGTGGGTATAGAGTTTATTTCAGCATTACTGTATAGTCTTGATCTTGTATTTATATTATGATAATTGGTATATTGATTTAGTTTTCTTGTTATTGTGGCACTCTGACATTCTCAGGTTCATTCACTGCAAAATAACGGAGGATCACCAGAGAATACTTTGTGGAGCAAAAATCTGAATTCTCTGACCTCAACTGAGTTTGAAGAAAAGAAGAGATTGGACACAATGTACAACACAGTGATACACTTTATTTCAGCCAAACAACAATCAAAGATAAAGACAAATGTACTGTGTGGTGCCTCTACTGGAGTAATCTATATCAAGAATATCTGTTAATATGAGTAGATAATTCTATTGAAATCTGTCCCATACTGAGAAAACATGGTATTACATACTAATAACAACTATGCCATTCTTTTTAAGATGCAGAAGCTATTCACCAGACTTGCCAGTGGAAAATATCACTGTTTCTTTTTATACAATAGGCTCTATGTTATAATAATCTTTCCTATAAAGATTTCACATGATATCCTAGCTCAATGGTTAATAAGAGTGATTGGAACTAAGTAACTCCCTTGATCGACATAATATATTGTTGCAACATGTTCTATCATTTGTTAGGTTATTGGTGAAAATAATGCAAAGTCCAATCTATATAACAATGACAAATTAATTTATTATTTCAGTAATTTTTGTTACAGCCACGTTCACATAAATAAATGTTTCAACATAAACTCTGCAACTAGATGTAGGCCTAATTTCAAATATAACGTTTCAATACAAACTGAGATGTATGCCTAACTTAGTTACTTAGCTCTGATTTATAAATAAACACATAACTCACTGAGTAACTAAAAAAGCAGAATAGACGTCATGAATCACTCACTGAATTCAATAACTTCTTGTTAAATACTTCAATTTGATGTTAATATTAAGCCACTTCTTACTCGAACTTATAGCTAATGTACCACATTTAGATACTAATTACATTCACAAGATCCCCTAGTGCCACAGGAGTAAGTCTAAAGCAGTGGTAGGCAACCTATGACCCGCGGGTCACTAAGTGACCCGCGGCAATAATTTGGCTGACCCGCCAAAAGTTGGCTTCACCATTGCAACCCGTAAGGGCA
>NW_013665656.1:211978-230543 GCF_000517525.1 Limulus polyphemus | reverse complement strand
ATTGTCAAGAAGATACTTGCAAGGTTATATTTTAAGCATTTCAACATACGACGTAGCCATTGAGATATGTATTGTCCTTACTTTTAATTAATAAAAAATACTTAAACGTTTGATCATATTACGCTGCTTCACTTACTTGTAAATATTCTAACTGAACACTAACTATACAAAAATCATTGTTATTAATGTTTTTAACTTTATTAACCAAAAACCGCGGCCCGGCATGGCCAGATGGTTAGGGCACTTGACTCGCAATTCGAGGGTCGCGGGTTCGAATCAAACATGCTCGCCTCTTTCAGCCGTGGGGGCGTTATAATATTACGTTCAATCCCACTATTAGTTGATAAAAGAGTAGCCCAAGAGTTAGCGGTGGGTGGTGATGACTAGCTGCCTTCCCTCTAGTCTTTCACTGTTACATTAGGGACGGTTAGCGCAGATATCCCTCGTGTAGCTTTGCGCGAAATTCACAACAAACCAAACCAAAAACCGTTACGTAAAATTTAATTCGCTTGCACTTTTATTACGAAATAGTAACACCGCTGATTGGACAAAACTAAATTCTATTTGTTTTACTTTTTTGCTCGATATTTATGTAAATTTGAGTTAATTTCATGTTTTAAATATAAATTGTTATTATTCTTTTATTATAAATGCACTTTTTATATATATGTTAAGAATTATTAATTTTAAAATCAACCAATCCTAGATCACCTACTTTTATCCTTTGTGATGTTTTCCAAAGGTTATATAAGAAGTAGGTCAGAATTGACGCAATATGTCCTGTGGTGTTTAGCGTCAACAGTGTTTGAACGAACACCTTTTTTGTTTGAAATTGAACAAACTATTTTTTAAGATTCTGAAAGAATTAAATACCTACGATGGCAACCAGTCAGCCTAGGCAGAATTATAATGTGGAATGTGAAGCTGGAGTTAACAAACAGATTAATATGGAATTATATGCAAGCTATGTGTACATGTCTATGGTAAGTAAAATATACTTGTTGAAAATGCAAGTAACTTAAGTGTTAGAAGTTAAGAGTTAGATTACGGTGTATTTATATTTATTATTGGTTATAAATTATCATTCCATGATGTAATGAGTTACATAATATTAACATCTGTCATGTAGTATTTATTTTATACGCCAAAGTAAGAGAACAAAAGCGTTTACAAGTAAAACTGAAATCGAAAAGTATTTTTGTAGATCACTAGATGACTAACTGTACTTAGTACTTAATTATTTCATTAACTAAAGTACCAATTATTACTATTGTGGTATTTTCAGATAAACATATTTTCCATACAAGTATTGGAAAGGTCTGTTAATAAGAGCAGGGTCAAATAGGAAATTTGTTGAGTTACATGAATCTTCAAACTTCACGAGATTTTGTTTCGTGAGAAATAGATTGAACCCGTTTTGAGGACATGAAAACATTGTTACGACCAACAAAAGCTATTATGTATAGACAAGTAGATGATTGTCTCTGCTGGATCAGTGACTAAATCTTCAGCTTTTTTCCCTTGAGTTGAATTTCTGCAGAGCCAGTCACAAAAAAAGCTAAATAGGAAAGACCCTGAAAAGTAGGCTTCATGCTTGCATAGAACCATTGATTTCTTGGTCTTGTGATTGTGTAACCACATGATCACCACTCTCTCGGCACTTGCAGTGTTAGACGTACCAATGCCATCTCCTTAGCCAGTGAAAGGATGTCTGTCTTTTTCTCAGCACAGCAAAGTCCTGCTCAAATGGAGAAACTATGGGCCAAGTGTCTTAATGCTAAAACTGCTTACAAACTACACAAAAATTTCCAATACTTCTATGTTGCTAAAGATGGTGGGAAAATACATGATGCACTTGCCTATCACAGTTGCTAGTATTACTTTTAGTACTAGGTATAAAATCACTATGGTGTACATATAATATAGGGAAGACAAAAGACAAAACAAAAATCAGCCTTAGTGTTATACAAGTTTCATCCAGCTGTAAACTAATAAAGTTGACTGATCTGTTTATGTCAATGATTTACCAAACATATATGTTTAGTATTGTAATATATGTTAGCAGCAACTTTGGAATGAAATGAAAAGAAATTTAATTTGTGAGAAACATGTATTGCTTAATAAACAAACTAAAGTAAACTTTGTAGATGGACTAGGATAAATTTAAAGGAAATAATAAAAGCTATTTATCTGCTTTATGAAGTTTTGGACTTAAAGTTATAATTATTTCAAAATAAGAAATACATTTTCAAAATTTTCTTACATGTGTGAAAAGAGATTTATACATAAATAATAACTTTGGAAAAAATATCAGGTTTTTGTTATCTAAATAAAATTATCTTTTTGTACTTAACACATTTTTCACTGTTTGAGACGGTTTGTCTTGTAGAGATAAGAATGATGGTCACTGGCATCATTAAGTTTAATGTGTTTTTCAGAGTTTCAGTTTTGAAGATGTGAAGTATTCCACCAGCTTGGACAACATTTTTATTAATTGAGAAGCTATACATCTTCAAGGCAACTTGGGTTAATGAAATTTAATTTTTTCTTTCTTTCTTTCTTTCTTTCTTGACAATCAATCCAATGAATCAGAATTTCACCAGTGTGATAAATATGTAGTACAGCTCTATTTGATTTTTTACAGTGGAATTAGATTTTTATGCAATGATTAAATGCAAACAGAAAATGCATTATGTGGGAGATCTTCTATCATCATCTCGAACAGCTCAGTTTTTAATACCCTGCCCATATGATCAGATAATCATCTTTAATTTGAATTCTTAACATCGTGGAGACTGTAAATTATCACCCTAGAAGTGAAATAGAAACTTATTCTCTCTGGAACGAATCAGTGCATGATAAGAGTAAAGTATTGTCAGTAGTTAATGGCTTTGGTAAATTGATTGTTGTTAAGCCTGATTTGGGATCGATAAGGTTGAAAGCTGGTACAGTTAAAATTTTGATAACAAATTTATTGACTTAATAGTCACATTGGAGGAAGTTTGCATAAGAAATATATATTTTGAAGATAATTTTAAGTATTTGTATAAATATTTCATAATTAACATCAGATGATCTTTGATTTCAGGCATATTATTTTGATCGAGATGATGTAGCCTTGAAAGGTTTCTACAAATTTTTTAAGAGTTCAAGTGAGGAAGAGCGAGAGCATGCTGAGAAACTGATGAAGTATCAAAATATGAGAGGAGGACGTATTGTGTTGCAAAATATCCAGGTTTGTTTTGTATTTTTTAATGTTGTGTAAACCTTATTGTTCCATTAATAATAATGTGTGTGTGTGTGTGTGTGTGTGTGTGTGTGTGATATTAACTGTATCTACTAATTTAAGGGTTGTTTTAAACACTGTCTAAACTTGCATCCTTTAGGCTAGATGTACTTGGTGTGTTTGCAAATATATGAATTTTTTGCATATTAATAAATTTCTTTGCTCAGACTCTTCAGATTTTATTTGCTTTTAATTTTATTCATCCAGTAATTCATACTTTGACATGTTTTTCTCTACCAGTACAAAAAATATCATTGTGATGTCATTAGGCTTTTCATATATATAAATGTATTTGGTTTAGTGCTTCACCTTCAGTTGGTTATTTTAGTTGTGTCACTTTGGTACTAACTTCTAAAAAGGCCAAAACTGTAAAAGGGGTTGTACAAAAGACATTACTAGATATAAACTAAGTTGTGAGAACAGTAAAATGGAGTTTAAAGAGAAGTATCTGTAGATCTAGGACCCACATAGTTTTAAGGATACAACATTTATTTGGTGTAACCAATATTTGTAAGGGTAACATGGGAGAGAAAACAAAACAGGTATGGATCTTCAAGATCAGTGAACCATGTTTAAATGCACCATTCATCTGCAGTCAGTTGTAGGAAGGTAGTTGCCTTTTGAGAAAACAGGTTCTATACATAACCAGTCCAGTGAAGGTTATCTCCTGAACTCGAAATTACAACTCCCATATTTATATTAAGAGGATAATACAACCTAAGATGACTGGGTTAAAAGTCACAACTGTTAGAGGACTTAAAATGGAGTTTATTTTCAAGTTCCAAACAAGTAGAAAAAATAACTATCTACCCTGATCCTTACTAGCTCCTGCTAAGTAATGAAATATTAAAACATGTCTATTTATTGTGTATCTCAAAATAAATCCAGCTCTAGGAGTTGTCTGTAAACCTGACATTGAGAGATTAAATACCCTTATCACCCTCAGTGGTTTGTTTGGAGTAATATACATATGTTACTAGTATTTTTTAGTTCTCTATTTATTAAAAACAATGAATAAAAAATAAACTTAATTATCTATGTTGTATTTTTACCTGTATCTGAGTGCCCAGTTATTCTTCCATAAATTGTAATCTCAGCTCAGGTGTATCAAAATATTTTGTTTCATCAAGCTCTGATACATTTTTATTGTTAAAAGTTGATGTGATTGTAAAACTATGTAAATGTTACAGAAACCTAGTGTTGAAGACTGGGGAACTGGATTGGATGCTATGCAGGCTGCTTTGGATCTGGAAAAAACTGTTAACCAGGCTCTTTTGGACCTCCATCGCATAGCTTCTAACCAGAATGACGTTCAGGTTAGTTTTCGATTGAAATAGTTTGATAAGTGGATTTCTGTATCAATTTTATAAAATCCTAGTTAGAAAAGGAATTTCATTATGAGTCACAAATAGTTTTCTCTCAGTTGCATCTGTCACTACTACTTTCCACATGTTTGCATGGAGAACATCTGTTGATTGTACCTTAAGCACATAGAACGTTCCTAGTTCTATAATTTTTTTTCATCTTTAGCAAGCCCTGGAATAAGACTTTGAAGGCTCTGTTTTTTGTTTCACGTGCTTGTATTTCACAATTCTAAGTATTGTAGCATCTGTTATATGACATATTTTTTAAGAATTTTAAATTGCTCATATATGACTGTTCCTTGCTAATATAATTTATAATCTTTAGTTATTTGTGGTTTTTAATTTTTTCTTGGCTTCTAATTTGTTGTACACTTTAGGTTGGGGCTATATTGTTTCTGAAAGATCTGTTTGCATAAATGTATTAAGTCACTTAGTATTGTTAATAATAGGAAAAGTTATTGTTCAGGACATTATTTCTGATGTGGATCATAATTTTATCAGTAATTTGTTGAATTGTAGTTAAGCCCTGAGAACCATTCTAGGCAAGTGATCAGCTATGAAAGCATTACCAGAAGAAAAGAACTTTTAAAATAAATATTGGTAATGTTTTTTGGACGTCTATTTTCAGTTGTTTTTTTATTAATTACTAATTTTAAACTTTATGCTATCTTGTACAGTTATATAGTTTTCAAGTCATGGATGGTATGTACTTTATCCATCTCATTCTAATGTTTCATGAAGTTGATTTTGTGATGGTTCAGTTAACAGATTAATCATCTGATAAACTGAAGTCACAGACTGACTTGTGTCATACAGTGTTATGGTGTGAACAACTCTTGTCCAGTTGGATTTGGATGAGTGAATATTAAATTATTTAGGTACTATTTTGGATGCAGCATGTTACTTTTCTGATGTTAAACTGCTTTATGTACTTTTAATGATTGCTTTTGTGCAACAAGTATCGTACATAACTCTAAAATGTTTCAACATTTCTCAGATGATTATTATTTTTTTAACATGTAAAACTTTTAACCAAAAAGTTCTAAAACTAAAGCAACTTTGTATAGCTGAAAATCAGTTGTAAAGAGCAATGATCACATTTCAATAGTGATTTTCTGATAAGGTATGTACCTTGAAAAACCACTGGAAGTTTAACTTTACCTATTAAAACAAGACTCAATCCGAATTAATTGGTAAGGCTAAGTACACTTCCCTTAGGCTTTTGGGATACAGTAATTGTAATGCAAGTGCTAAAAAAACATGTGGTGGTGGTGTTTCAAGAGTGGGTGATTTTGCTACCATTTTAGGCTATCTGCGTAACTTAGAACAACTTTAACATTTCACTCATAGATGTTTAGAATAGCTATATAAATTGAAAATTTGTCTAATATTAATGCTGCATGATTTTTTCTAATGTTGTATTACAAGTTCTTATGTACTTGTAGAAAAAGTGATTTAGAATTCTTGTGGATGTGCATGTAATTCTAACAGTTCTAGTTAAAAAGTACAATACAAAGAGAAGCCAGTAGACTAATCATTTATTAGTCACTTTTTGTTTGTACATTTGGTTTGGGTTTGAGAGCAAGTTGAATTTGTTTGTTTTTTTTTTTTAAAGACTAGTTAAAGAAATTGTTATATAAACTAGTCCAGTGTAGTAGTAGTAACTAAAAAAATATTCTCTTGATCTTTATTTAACATCTGAAGCTATTTTTTCTTGCTAGAAGCCTTTCTGTTTTTTTTTTTCTATCTGTGTTGATTTAAGTCAGTATTCATTATGCTTTTCAGGATTTTTTTATATGATATTTGTACTTGCCAATATCTCGAGTCTACATAGATGGAGTGACTTTTTTTCCTTAGACTATTTAGTTCTGAAATCCTTTTGCACTTTTGTTTTTTTTTTAATTTCTGGTTACTTGAGTCAGTCTGTCTGGTTCTTTAAACTTCTCTTCATTACTAGGACTTTCTTTAATTTTAGCTCTACATATTGTATTGAACATAATACAAATTTAAGGAGTAACAAGGTATATATTTTGAGTAAGATTGTTTCCTGCTGTTCATACATAAAGGAACAATGTTTTAAAATGCTATGGTTGGATCCCTAGTTGGCAGATGAGCTTATAATACTTAATTATCTAAAATGTTTTCTAAACAATGCTTGTGTGTCTTATCAATTAGAGGCTAGGAATTCCTGGTTCCAAGGTTTTCTCTGGTAATATCTTGATGCATTGTAATAAAATTTGTGTGTGAAATAATGTATTTAGAGTCCAAGTTGTAGGTTAAGTCAGTTTGAATATGGGAGTTTTTAACAGAAACTTTTAAATGACAAATATTTCTCAACTTCATGTACAACAGATGTGTGACTTCTTGGAGACAGAGTACTTGAAGGAGCAAGTGGAGTCAATCAAGCAGCTTTCTGACTATGTGACCAACTTAAAACGTGTAGGTTCTGGATTGGGAGAGTACATGTTTGACAAGGAAACACTGAAGGGAGAAGATGATTAAGAAGTGTTTAGGAAAGAACCATGTATAACTTCACAGTAATGCACCTGGGCAAATTTATTACACCCTAAAATTATGATGTCTATGTTAGTGTAGTATATGTAAACATTTCACAGTAACTATAAAAATAATACATGTTATAAAATCTCTTCATAGTACACATATTATAAATAATAGAAAAACAAATCAGTGTTCTTTGTTTTTTTTTAATAAAAATAATATTCAAATATTTTAGTTTGTCAAGTTAATTTAATTTCACGAATTAGTGTATACTGCACTGGTTTTTGCAAGTTGGATATTGGGAAGTCACAGTATGCATTTTGAAGTTTCCACTTTTGATTTAAAAAAAAGGTATCTTTTGTGTTCAGTACTATTCTAAAGGGTTTGGTTTATAATGACAATTTTTATATGTAAACCTAAAACAATGAAATAAAGATTTTTTTATTCAAATTTGTAAGTTTTTGTGAAGTAAACGTTCACATACGTGTGAATGCACACACCAAAGTTTAAATACTATCTTAAGTCACTTTCCAGATTTTTGCATGACTTTAGAATTTTGCTTACTTTTAATCAGCTCATAATCTATTAGAAATGATTTTTTTTATAGTTACTTTATAATAATATTACAAACTTTTATTTTTTAAGACAATTAAAATGTCATATGTTTAATTCTACTCAGATTAACATTTATTCTGAAGTGCCATGAAATTACTACTGGTGTTTTGACTTGAAGTACACAGTGTTCTATATTAATACTAAACCAACTAATAACATGGGAAGTATCAAAGTTTATCTGTTTATATATTTCACTTGTGATCTACAAATATTTTTTTTAGTTTAAGAAAAAAAACTATGTTGTTGATCTTAACCTATAAATATTTGTAATTAACCAAGAAAACTGTGCTATTGATTGTTACCTTAATTGTTCACGTGTGAAAGTAGAAAATCCTATGAGGAACATAATTTCTAAACTACCTCCTTCAGAATTTCATTCACACTTTCAAACACTGTTGTGTAAAGTAATGATTTCTGTATTTTACACATTTCTTAATTAAGATATATTTTTTAAAAAAAAAGGAAACTGAATGATCCTTCAGCCTTTATTGTTGATCACAGGTGGGTGTTTTCCCTCTTGGGAGTTTGGGGGAACTGTAAAAATTAAGATGTTTCTTGTATTACACAAACCATATAAAACAATATTTTTGTATTTTTATAACTGACCACAAGGTGGGGAATATTATTTGTTAATTCTCATTTATTGTTCGCTCTTTTATACCCTAGTTATCATGGCCTGTGTGGCTGTATGATGGACATTTCATCACGCCAATTTTCTTGAAATGAGATGACAGAGCACTCATTGATAAATCTATGAAAAATAAATTACAGTGATTTAAAAAAAATCCTTAAATTTTTACATTATGCAAAGTAGAGGTATTTGGATCATAATTTTAGTCAGCTTTTGTTAATCAAATGTTTTAATTTTTCACATGAATTAAATTTAAAAGAATATATTGTTAGTGATTATGCTGTACAGTTTTAATTATTTTTTTAATTTTAAGGAATAACATCAAAGTTACTTTTAAAGTATTCTCAGAAATGCAAAAGTTGATTTTAAAACTGCAAACAAAATTTTGTTGGCATTATTTTAAACTTCTTCTAAAGCATACATAGAGCAAAAAATATTTATTTAAGCAGTCTGGGACTGAACTTGTAATTTATGCTCATATAATTCATTTACTTCAGAGTTTCCAATAAACTTAAATCTTGTGATAAAATCACAAACTTTAGGAGTTTTTTTTCTTCCACATTCCTCTTAATTTGTCATGTAAAAATATTTCATATCTATCTATTGTTCTCCACAAGTTGCTGCCCAATAGAACCTTTTATCAGTTGGGCTATATATTTAGCAGTTTTATTTAAATTCTACTTTCAGTCAGTTTTATTGTAATTTAAAATTAAACATCACTCATTTTCATGGAGTTTATCAATGCTGCAATTAATATTTTGTACATACTTCTCTCCCTCATCAAAATTACAGATTTGAGAACACTGTGTATTTATGCAATATATATATATATATATAAATATATTTGTTCTTACGGTTGAATATTTACTTGATCCTATTTAAATTTGTATTTTTATAACTAAAATTCAAGTTTTTATGTGTATAAGTCCTAAAGTGATAGAGTAATTCCTTTAAACAATAGTAAAATATTACATCACAACATGATTGATATACTACAACCCAAAACTAAACTACTGGACCAGTAGTTTTAAGTTGTTTGTGTGACAAAAACCAGAAGAAAATTGTGAAAACAATATGGCTAATAATTTTGACTACACCATTCTTCACGAGTCCAATACAAATTTCCAGACTGCATAACAGCATTTTAAAATACTCTGTTTGTTGTATGCTGCTTCCAATGAGGCTTTTCACACAATACCAGAGCTTGTTTGGCAGGTTGACCTACAAAATATAAATTATTAGCTGAAACATTTCACCTACTTGCAAGACGTGAAGTGGTACAGTGTATAACCAATCCCAAAGATTAAAACTGTTTTTGGCCAAATGGTGAAGCAATATTATGAAAATCACCTATTTAAAACCTTATATTTTAAATTTATGTTTTACTGTACAAACAGCTGAGCAGTAGCAGAAAAAACATATAATGAGTACATCACAACCAGAATATCCTTTTGTTACCAGTAAGTAGCTGTATGAATCAAACTCATTTACTTATTTAAATGATGAAAAATTAAAGGATTAAGATCTAAATGATGTAATGCTAGTTTATGTTTTCACTTTTTTTTCCAACTCTCTTGGTATAAAACTAATCAAATGAACTTTTGATTATTCCAACAATCTACTGACAAGTGACATTTAAAATTTAAGCAACTTTATTATAAAAGCCAATAAGCCTAGTATCAAAACATATTTTACAACTCGATGTTTTATATTATCTCTGTTTTAATTTTCTTAATTTCAAAAAGGAAATAAATTCTCAATCTTCACTTCTCTGTATCATGTGATGCAGCTACACTCCAAATAGCTCATTTTTGGTTTTATTTCTACGCTATGATCCAAGTTTCCCACAAATTACATATTTAAACTATGGTTATTGGTAAGCCAGAATACAAGCTTTTTACTCTATTGGTACATAAAAGAAACAAGTCAAACCCACATGCCATGCCCCTCCTACCTCACTTGTCTTTCAAAAAATGTCAATTCTGTAATTTGCTGTTGGATTATTTATAACAGACTGAAAAAACAAATTCTTTTGTGATTTCTTATAGTTTTGGCACTCAGTAAGTAGATATTTAGCCTCAGTCTCACTGCTTGCCATCATGATGTTGAGCTCTCTAGTGATTATTCAAATTTTTTAACCTACTTATAGCTTATCTAGAAAGCCTGTTTGATTCATTATATTAATATTAAACAAGTTGTCACAAAAATAATCAACTAATTGAAATTATGGTTTCCAATTATTCAAACTACCCAAGTAATCATAATATTGCTATTATGTTTGTTTGTTAAGCACAAAGCTATATAATAGGCTATCTGTACTCTGCCCAGTTTTAGCCCTTTAAGAATTTTTTTTACTTAGTTTGTTCAGCTTTCATGATTCTGGGAAGGGAAGCTTCTGATTTGAGGTCTCAGGTTCAATTCCTACTGCCACCAAACTTGCTTGCCCTGTCTTTGTTATAGCAAAGCTGCCAAGACTATTTGCCAGGCAACATCTGCCATCCATTTTTTGAGGAACACTGTACTTATCAATTAACAAATACCACTAACTACCTAGCTCTTCTACCAACTAAAATCTGCCTTTGTAAATATAGTCTCAGATGGCTCCCCCTTTTATATGATTTATGTAAATGCCAAACTTCACTTGTTCATTTAGGTACTGCATGTTCATTTTCCACAGTAAAATATTAGGTTAAAATGCAAGTGTAGTTAAAGTTAGGTTTATTTGAACATATACAAGTCCTATCATGGCAGTTTTTCTGGTTGTTCTTATTGTCCTGATAGATTTTAATAAAATATTTAGTTTTATAGAATGTATTTATTAAAAATATTTTTATTCTTCCAGCTGGTTAATGTAGGTTTCCATTTCTATTGCTATAATATTACAATCATAAGTCTCCAGATTGTAGTTAAAAAAATATCATTGACAGTAAGGATACCCAACTGATAAATAAATTGCATTATAAGCATTATCAGTTTTTAATTTACTGCACACTTCTATTTGAATGGTATAGGATATTAGATACATTATTTACTGGGTTTATTTTTAGTTCCAACCTATCTAGCATGCTTGCTTTGAACAGAAGTTATTAATAATGACTATTTAACTCACAGTAGTCAGTAGTAGTTCGTTCAAAACCACCACTAGAGCAGTTAAGTAGCAAATAAACAACACTTGGTGGCTTGTGCTCTAGTGTTGAATGCACCTAATATTTTTGCTAACAGTATCCTCGGTCAAGATTAGTTTATAACAAATACATTAAGTTATTTTACTTATGTGTGTTCCAAATAAAATTTAATAAATAAGGATTTATTTTGCAACAATATTTTGCTATCATTCACCATGCTCTCTAAGCCTAACTAAGCTTACTTGATGTCTTGCCACAGAAGAAAATTTCCATGGCTTAAAAACATTTTCAGGAATGAAAAGAATACCTCAAAAACTAAAAACAATTCCCATACCATTGGTTTGTTATACCACCAAATTCCACTGTTCTTCTCTGCATGAGATAATCTTATCATAAAACCATAAATTACTGCTCATCATTTTCTTTTTTATACACTGACATAAATAGTTTATAACCTACCATGTCAAATGGTATTTAAACTTTACTGAAGCTATTTTCAAAGCTGGGTTTCATTAGTAGTTGTTGTGACCATATGCTTTGAAATCATAAGAGGTTGGGAAAGAGAGGCTGTAGTTATAAAATTAATGAAGAAGGAAATATCATTTGAGAAACAAAACATTGATAATTATATTCTCTGAAGAAGATAGTTTTTTGGCAAATATAAATCTATACTTTGGCAGAAAAATTCTCAAAGTAAGTGTTGTTTAATGGCGAGACTCTTCATAGCTATACTGAAAAGTTTGAAAAAGGTTTTCATTTTTCTTTGCAAATTACACTACATAAATGTTAAAAAATATCACTTCTAAAATACTTTTGAGTTAAAAACTGTTGAAATAGAAAAAATATTCTTTTTACTTAAATTCTGAAATTATAAATGGAAGTGCACTCGATAGGTGCTCTCTAGTCAGAATAAGGTTAATAAATATATGATCATCAATGAACAACACACCTACATTCTTCAAGTTTGAAAGATATTTTATTTAAAGGTTGTTATTAATCTCATTTCTCTAGCTAATGATATTCACAAAAGGCTTCTTGTGATTGAAAACAAAATGGTAAGTACAAAGCAGCCATCCAGAACCCACAATTTTCCATTTACACATAAAATCCTCATACTTTACATTAATTTCTCTAAAAGAAACTGTTACTAGAATGAGTGTGAATGTTATTGATAGACTTTGGTACCTAAACTCAACCTGACAGAATTCCATTTTCTGGGATTTCCACTAGTACATTATGTAAGCAAACAATAATAAATAAAAATTACACCAACCAACAGTACCTGGTGTGCTGTGTATTTACACAAAAATAAACAATCAAAGGTCATAACATATTTCATACTACAACATTTGGCAAGATGACAAAGTTAAAAAGTATACTACACAATATGAAAGACACATTACAAATCACTTGGTTGGCTTGTCAGAGGGGCCAGAGCTGAGTTATCTTCACTTGAAATAGGAGATCCAGTAAGAGTGTACTCTCCACTAGGTTGAGAACTAGGATGTTCCAGTTTAGGATCTTGAGCAGGATCTAAGGTAAGACCATCAGCTCCTTTTCCAGAGAGGTATCGATTTGATACAGAATCACCACCATCGGTGCTGCTCTCAGGGGAAAGCACTTGTGCAAATTGTTGCTGAGCAAGTTGCTGGAGAGCTGCCAGTTGAGCTGGATCAGCCACAACTAATATCTGTTGAGATAAGAGTCAGTAACCTGTATATACCACAATGTGATAGTACATGTGTTACAATTTAACAAACATAAGAAACACCTGCAGATAGTCTATCTTCATGTACATTAAACCTTTACAATATAGAGGTAACACTCCATGATGATAAACTCCTTCTTTGCAAAGTTAAACTTTATTAGAAAGTAAAAAAAAAATAATTAATTTAGTATCTACAAATATTTGAGTCAATAAACATATTATTATTATTAATAAAAATATACCTTATAAAGCATGACATACCCAAGGGAACTTTCCAGTTACATATATACATAAAAGCCTTCCACCAGTGGGAAATATGACACAGAAAAGGAATATTTTTGTCTTTAGAAGACATTCAATAAATAGCACTTGCCTGTTGAACACCTTGTTCATTGACTGACTGGTTACCCTGTAGAGCAATTACTGTTGCTTCGCTAGGAAGGTCTGACACTGAAGACAACATAGCAATCTGTTGCAAAAATGCAGAACAAACATAAATAATGAATATTAACATTATAATTCTATAAATAGTCCTGGTTTATTCACTTTTTTTTTCATTAATAATTCATGTTTAATATCTGCAAGTTTAAGCACAGTACTGTCATTATTCACATTAATTCATCAACCTTTCAAACAAAGTACTGAATATTTATTTTCAAACAAATTTATGAATTCACGAAAAGCATCTTCACCATCACTGTCTCCTAATGCTTCTTAAGCAACATAATAACTATGCCTGTTTCAGATGTTATTACATTACAGTGATCATACTTTTAATTACCAGTTTTCCTATTGTGAAAAGGCATTATGATATATATAAATTGGTTTCAATTAAAAGTTACTAAAATAAACTTCTGTACCACTTACAATGAAACACAGGTACCATACTTTTTTAGAGTTTTAGTCAAATGGGTTAAATTTCTAATTTTTTCAACTTTCATTCATATGTAAATCAAAGTGAAGTATAAGACGAGGATAGATCAAGTATGGTACCACTGTGTTGTATATACTGTATGCCAATGGAAGAAATATGGTGGAAAATGTGTAGAAATTTAAAGATAACCAAACACAGAGAATATGAAATAAAGATATAACAAGTTAAAATCCTTTTATTACATACATGAAATAACAAATGAACGACATCTGATCACCACAGATAGCACAGGCGTACAATGGTTTTATTGTCTTGAAATTTTTACATGTTCTACAGTAACTCCTTTATGCTGAACCCGAAAATATCCATTTTTATTCATCATGTACAGATTTTTCAAAAAAATGTTATATGTGTGTTTTTACATAAATGAATAATTTTTCCTTGAAGTCGGGTCACATTTTGTTATGCTTGAAATGTTGACAACCACTGGCTATAGATTTCTCTAGACCAGTCATGACATGAGTCTTAGTGATAATTTTAGAACCCATGAGAAACACACTACTAGTATATAAACGAATAATAGGCTACATGACATGTCATTTCATTGATAGTATTTCTTTGTGCATGCACTTTGACATTTTTTTGTTTTCACTATTATTTATTCATCGCTATGGCAATAAGAGGTTGTGTAAATGACCCAAACATATTTTGTTATATTTGTTGTAATGAAACAAAGGCAAACATTACAAAAATTGTCAAAAAAGTGTATTACGTGTATTTTGGAATAAAACTAGGGGACCAAGACAAATCATGGGCTCTGCACAAAGTTTGCATCATTTTGTGTCGAAGGGTTGAGACAATGGGCTAAAAGTAAGAAAAAGTCTTTGCCTTTTGGAATTCCAAAAGCCTGGCATGAGTCTAGAAACCATGGAGATAACAGCTATTTTTACTCATGTAACATACAAGACTACAAACACTCGAAATAAATAGGAAATTTCTTATCCGAACCTTCACTGTTGCTCATGGACCTGATGTACCTGTATCTACTCCACCAGAGACTCTTGATACAGTTTCATCTGGTTCTGAATCTGATGTCAATAGAAATTATGATAGGGATTGTTTTCAACCTGAAACATCTGGTGAACTACAATTTTTCACACAAAGTGAAATTAATGATTTGGTGAGAGATTTGAGCCTTCCAAAGGATTTTTCAGAGATTTTGGGGTCCAGACTTCAGGCTAAGAACTTGCTTTCTACAGAGACATAATTTTACTGGTAGAGAAGTCATGAGAAAGAGTTTATACCATACTTTTTGCAAGAAGGTTCACTTGTTTATTGCACCAATATTGCTGAATTAATACCAATGCTAGAAGCTGCAGTCTATGAGCCAAGCGAGTGGTGATTGTTCATTGATTCCTCCAAAAGAAGTCTAAAAGGTGTTCTCCTTCACAATGGTAACATATATGCATCTGTTCCTATTGCTCATTCAGTTCACTTGAAGGAAACATAAAATTTCCAACTTCTTCTTAATAAGGTCATGTACAAAGTACATGGTTGGCTACTTTGTGGAGACTTAAAAGTCATTTGTATGTTATTGGGTCAACAATCCAGTTATACAAAGTTTACATGTTTTTTGTATGAATGGGATAGCAGAGCACGAAATCAGCACTGGATAAAGAAGAAATGGCCATGAAGAGTCAGCCTGATAACATGATCGAAAAACATTGAATGCGAATGTTGGGTTTACACAAAGACATTCCTATTACCTTCATTTCACAATAAAACTGGGCTTGATGAAGCAGTTTGTAATGGCCTTAGACAAAGATGGTGACTGTTTTAAGTATCTATGTGGGCAATTCCCAGCTCTTTCAGATATGAAACATAAAGAAGGTATATTTATTGGGCCTCAGATTAGAAAATTGACTTTGGATAAACAGTTCGAAAGGACAATGAGGAAAGTTAACTTTTATGAAGTATAAATTTGCAGGCCTGTGTTGTTACTATATATTAGAGAAATCATCAACTTTCTCATCTTCTGTATATGAGTGGAAGATTGCTGCCAAGTCAGGGGACATGCTTTGTGCAATGTTCTTTTCTTTGTCCATTTCATGGTCTTCCTCAGGCTCTTCTTGTCGGCTAATAATTCCAGCCTTTATGCATCCATTCACAATTGCTGACTGGGGCACACTGTCCCATGCATTCTTAATCTACTGTGCAACCTCAGCATAGGAAGCATGATGCAAACATCCTGTGTTGGTGAAACTCTGTTAGCTAGTTAACATTCAAGATTCCCATATCTTCTTCAGTTCAGCCTTGAAGCACCAAATAATACAACGTGGTGTATAAGTTGAGGTTCGGGCAAATCATGAAAAAAAAATATTGTCTTATATACCAAAAAATATGGTATTTCTACATTTAATTTGATAAAATATTAGGCTTAAACAATTTTTAAAGCTTTTAGCTTTGAGATTTTATCAACTATTCTTTGAGCTGAAATACTTGTGGTTTTTACTGTGATACTATAAAGATTGTAACAATTATATGTACAGCCCTGAAGGAGAAGTGAAAAATGTGATTTATGGTGCCCATATATTATGACAAAAAAGTAAGATTAATTAGCTTTGCTTTTACTGCTGACATTTTCTTTCATTCAGATTTAAATGTTCATTTTAAGTACATGCAGTTACTTCTACCATAATATTTTAACTAGAATAATCACATATAAGTAGAGGTGAGGTAAGATAAGAGAATGCAGAGTAAATGGCCTCCATTCCTTGGAAAGTTTTGAAAGTATAGGCCATGAGATACAGACTATAAAAATAAATTGGCAAATGTACCACGGATAAGATCCTATGGTGCCAACCTTAAGGAAGAGTAGGTTAGGTGTCATGAGTAGGATAGATCTTTGTGGAGTCTCTTAATCTCCAATGCTAGGCCAATGGCAATTTATGAGTAGTCTAAGACCCAACATGAAAAGACACCTCCAAGTAAGTACCAAAAACTGTAATAGCCTGCACATGAACATCATCTGACAACATAAAGTGTTAAGAGGGATGGGTCTAGGGGATATGTGAAATCAGATGGTCAGCCATATGTGGTTGTTGGTTTGTCAATGGAACATAAGGTAGTTAACACTTTTGCAATGAGTACCTCTTTAAATTCCTTTCTGTGCGAGTCATTGAGCTACATTAAAAATGTAATTAAACAACTTTACTGTCAGTGAAATTAACATTGTAATGTATGTTTTAATTTGAAGTTTTAGGTCCTTAAATTCAAAAGAAACCTTTACAAAAAAAATATTTCAATTTCAGCATTGTTCTCATGTCGTGCACGAGCATTCACAAATCAACTTCCAGATTCTATTACTTGAATCAGACAACTACACAGCTTGCATGTCTATACAGAAACTACATTTACTGTGCTATTTGCACTTATGTTTCAAAGTTATTTGGCTAAGTGCACACAAGGAATACATTTCACCAACCCCTCTTGGGTGCCACACTTGAGATTTACACGTATTTGACAAACATTTATAATCAATAGAAAGAGCTCATTTTACACTATAACCTCCTAATGGTTATTTTAAAATTGGCACATAGCTTTCGTTATTATGGACATGTAACTGTCACTAGTAATTATTTGCTGCTATGTCCATGATAGCAATTATGGTTGTTTCTTACCTAAATATTAGTTAGAGAGACAGTTAAATTGTATTTAGGCGTTACTTTTATATTTTATTATTATTTAGGTTTTAAAATGCATATTTGAAAGGTTTAAAAATTTGTTAATGTAACTCAAACTTTGCCTCAGTTCTCAAGGCTTATGATAGTGTGTGAGAGCAAGAACATTTTGCTGAAGGCTTGCAAATCTCTGCCAAAGATACTATAATATGTCCCTAGGGCACTGTTGACTATGTCGAGATGAATAATAAACAGGAAAGGAAAATAAAGCATTAAAAATTAACTATATTTGAAAACGTAAAGACCTGAAATTATGAATATAATCAAAAGAAGATCCTTTAAGATTATTCTATGAAAAATTAAAAAGGTATGCACATTTTTCTGTTTCTTGATCATAAACATTTCATTGCACTGTATGTTGATGATAATATCTACAGAAAAATAAAATATAAACATTTACCTTACAAATACTTTTGATCTTCATTTAGGAGGCTCTAGAGGTTATGCAAGTGAAATTCAAAAACCTTAAGACGAAAAAAGTATTTTTATTAACATTTTTAACAGAAAGACTTAATTAAAATAATGTCATTCTTTGTGTACAAGATATTTGTAATCTTTAACAAAATCTTACCAATTTTTGTGAAGATATGTTAAGAAATCTCAGAGTTACTATATGTGCTCATGTTTTTCACATGAACCCACTGTGAAAGAGTTAACATGAGAAAATGAAATATTCACTTTAACATGATGAAGCTTTGGCAAAGTGAAAATAGGTAAAGGCTT
>NW_013665656.1:209427-211829 GCF_000517525.1 Limulus polyphemus | reverse complement strand
TAGTATTATACATTAGTTAATTTCTTAATTTAAAAGTAAATATTAAAAAAATGAACCTAAATATCGATTTTTGTGTGTTGCGTGGTATGTTGAATGCAGCATTGGTTCAAATTATATGCTTGCGAAGTCTACAGTTTCTTACAAATTACATACTCAAATTACAAGCTAGAATATAAAATGTGAACTTCTTATCTTTTCTATATACTTACTGAATCAACCAAGGTGAAAAAAGCATAATTTATATTTATTTCCTAATTTATTATGATGGTTATGAGTCGACCAAACCCATACAGAGATACGACAGTGAAAATAACAGGTAAAATATAGTTTCTTCTAAAAAAACGTTTGATAATTATCTGGAGGTTATAAAGATTTCATATGTGAAATTTGAAAATTTTCTGATGCATAAAGTATTTTTAATGTTAGAATAAAAATTACTTTGCATGTTGGAAAGTGAACATTCAACAAGAAAAAAGCATGAGAGAAACATTACTTAAAAACTCTTAAAACAATCTATTATTTTGTGTATGAAAGCCTTGTAATGTTTACTGATAACATGCAAAATGTCGTGAAGATGCGCTTATTAATTTAAAATTTATAGCATTAAAACTATAACAAGCACAAAAAGGTTTATAGGTCAGTCCCTGGGATTGAACCCGTGCTGAAAGAGTTTTAAAGAAGGTCTGCTACTAAAACTGGATAAAAAAAACACCAGTTGATCGAACCTATATAAAAGCAGTGTGTCACATCACGCTTGATTTCTTGAAATAGGAGGAGTAAAGCCGAAATGCATTTATCCATACAGAAAAGTTTGATTATTGTCTGCCCGTTACAATTTTAGTGAAGGGTTGCAAAGGGGCCATGAAAGGGGTGCACTGTGAAACTTTATAAGTGTAGTGAGTGTTGGTATAATAAGCCTAAAGTAAAGACATAGTGTGAGATCACCTGGTCTAGAGTCAAGTGCATAAGATTTATCATGAAAATACAAATATCGATCAACTTTAAACTTAAATCATTTATGAATTAAGCTATTTTCTGTTATATCACCAACGTTTTTAATAAAAAAACAAACCCCTTTAATCAACACAGACTCTAAATTAAGAAATCAACAAATATTTTTCCAGTTTTGCTGTTTATACATTTCATTTTATACTTTCAGTACACAGACTAAAAACAATATTAGGTTATACTTTTGTTGCTAAGTGACATGACATAAAAGCTATTGTTGGAACGTAGTGTTACTAAAATGCATTGGCTTTTCTATATATTAGAAGTTGTTAAACTTATTGATTTTTACCAATAATTATTCTATGAATATGCCACAAATTCATTTCATAAATGATCTTAATTTTGATTGGCTCACGAAGGAATTTACCGATGTTTGACTTTCTCAACTACATTTTTCTGGCTCTTTGTTGGTCAAGCTTGATTTTGCAAAATTTATTTATTTCAGTTAGTTACGAAGTGTGAGTTTTCAGGTTCCTCGCCCACTTGAAACAAAAGAATGAAAGAGCAATTCAGTTAGTACAAGCAGCAGCAGATGAGACATTCAGTGTATAATGGCTAATGGAGACTAGGCTCACACTATCTATACAAAAGTGTCAACTGGCCAAACTTCTGTAAGATAGAACACATTACAAAACTTGTAATTATACAAGAATACAATGTAAGAAAAATAACTGTCTATTGAACATTGAACTTTAACAGCATAAGCAGGGTGGAACAACTGTAAAAAGTTGGCATACTAAAGCAAGCGAATAAACTCTTGATATGCAAAATAAACCTGACCTCTATATTTGGAGAACAACCAGTTGAATAGGTCTTTCTGTAATAAATATGTCTTTCTATTAAATAATCTTGTCACAAACTAAGATCTGATTCATCTTAAAACATGAATAATTGAGCAGATTAACTTAATCATAAGAAAGAAAAACTTCATAATGTAAATGGAATGGGATGGAACAAAGGTTATAAACATGTAACTTGCAAAGCATAAACTGAAAGAGAGACATTTCTAATCACAGACACTCTATCCATTGAAAATATGATAGAGAATACAAATTTGTTTGTTTTGAATTTTGCACAAAGCTACTAAAGGGCCATCTGCACTAGGCATCCCTAATTTTAGACATAGACTAGAGGGAAGAAAGCTGGTCAACACCACCCAGTGCCAACTTCTGGACTACTCTTTACCCATGAACAGTAAGATTGACCATCACATTATAACATCCTCACAGCTACAAAGGCAAGCATGTTTAGAGATGGGATTTACACCTGCAGGTTGAGAGTCGAGCACCTTAACCACCAGACTATGCCAAGCCCAAGGAGATTAAGAAACAAAATTACTAACTGAGAGGCATATAAGTAGTAAAAACTTGCAGAAGATTAGCTTTTCATAAAGA
>NW_013665656.1:197628-208986 GCF_000517525.1 Limulus polyphemus | reverse complement strand
CTTGTAACAAGATATACTATAGGTGAATTCAATCTAATAAATCAATTACTAACAAAATATAATTACAGACTAGTACTTGTAATAAAAAGAAGTTTAGGAGTTTAATTTAAACAAATAAGAAAAATCATATATATATATATATATATATAAGATATACATCTCCTCATCCATAGAAGTGTCCAAGTTATGAAATAGCTCATCAGCTGAAATAATGTATTATGACAGACTATTCTGACAAAACCAAGAGTTCTACTTACATGTTGAGAGGTTGTACCTTGGATGACTAAGTTAGCAGTTCCATCTTCAAGACTTCCCCCAAGTCTAAATTGCAATCTAGGCTGCTTTGAGGCAATTTCAGCCTCCTCTCCAGATTCCTCTGCACCTACTTTAATATTTTTTTACAAATTTTATCACACTTTCTCAAAACTATAAATAAAATAAATGTTGACAAATATCTGAATACTATAAAACAACTAGACTTCAAGAACTGAAAATATTATTTCAAATACATTTATCATGAATAATGAGGGCTGTGTATCATATCATAACTCTTACTGTTGCCATTTAGTTAAAAAATGCTTGTTCACACAAAAGGAATCCATCCAAACCATGAATCAAGCACTATAAGCTTGGTAAGCAAAACCTATCAAACCAAGCTAATCTGATTCAACCAGATAAATTCTAAAGTTGAAATTAGTTGAAATATTGGTGGAAGTGCAAAGTATTAAAGTATATTTAAAACCAAGTAAATTGTTAGAAAAAACTTCTGAAACTTATAAAACAAGAAAACTGACTAATTTTTGCACATAAACTTAAAAACAATAGAAAGGAATAATTATTTTATTATAGTGCATGGAACTTTTAGGAGCTAGAAACTATCTAGAATATCAACAAATACACACAAAAAAGGCTGTAAGATGGTAACTCAAGCCTCACTTTAAGTGTTAGAAAATGTCTGAATTACAAACAAGTAATATAAATGAGATTGAAAAAAGTAACTTGTTGTGAGCAGTCAGAAAGTGTCTGGAATACCAACAACTACAAGAAACCCAACAGTTTGAGCTTTAGAGACTTTGAATTGGTGTGGTTCCAGTTAATTAATGTGAAATAAAAATAAATCATAATAAATAAAAATGTACAAAATAACAAGTATCAGACATATTTCATGTGGAAACATGAAAAACAAATGTGAACAAAAGCTAATTTTTATGACAGAAAAGTGAGAAGAGTATTGAAAGAAAATTTATATCTTTTTAAGGGATTTCTTAGTTGTTTGGATTTGTCTAACATGCTGATGATTACATTTTTTACTATATTCGAGATAAATTAATCATTCAATTTCACATAAATTTGATTGTATCTGACAAAGAAAGTGTTGGTTGTTTTCATGAACTAGTAGGTTGAAATACTTTATTAGAAGGACGACAAACATGTCATGGTAGAATGTAATTAACTTTAGTTATGAACTAAGATAGTTTTGACCATTTTGTTCTTAAAAGAATAAACAAAAGAATATCTGAGAAAAAAAACTGTGGAAATGTTTTTTGAGAATATGTAAAATTTTCTTGAGTTTAAGTTTGAATTCATCATTCTAGAAGCTCTTAGTAGTCAATATCTTTAAAAATCCCTAAGTTGGTATTCAAGCTACTATATTTTGCTCTACATTAATATATATTATTATGATCCTCATTATACAGTTGTATGTAGCCATTGAATTGAGCCATTTTCAAAGCTGAGCTTCATCAGTAATTGGTCGGGTCATATGCCGTGATATCATAGAATGATAGAAAGTGTTATATTAACACTTTCACCGCAGAGAGTGACTATAGTCGACAGAAGATTAATTGTTGTTAACAGCAGAGATCAACTTTTGTCCCTCTACAGCAGAAAGTGAAAATCCTCCACGAGCTTGAATTGACTGCCAGACACTGGGTGTGTTGACATCTAGAAGCACGAGTGGGAAACAAAGTATAAACAATACATCAGCTGCGGCCCCCATCTGCGGCATTGCAGATGATGCAATGCACCCATATAGAGACGTCAGCTGATCATCATATTTTCTCTGTGTTGCTACCATAATTTCATAAGTTAGTGACACCATAACATCAAGACTTGCAATTTAAATGTGTCTTATATATCATAATACAGTGAAATATACTGTTAATTTACGATGTCTTTTGATGGAGAATTGTCATGGATTGGGGACTGACTGTGAAATCAAATTATGAGATGAAGGGTTAAAACCAACATGAAAAACAAGATAAAAATCATTATATTTTAAGGGAATCATAGTTTATTAGCAAATAAAAACCTTTACTTTAAGATAGGCAGAAAAATTGTAAGTTGATACATGTGTTGTTTAGAGCAACTCTTCAAAACTGTTCAGAAATGAGAGTTGGAATACTTATTTCATATTTCTTTTCAAATTTACTAAATAAATGTTTTACAATGACAAAATATCAATAATAAAATATTTATTATTGAAAGATTGTTAATATAGTTAGAATTATGATTTGTACTTCAATTTTGAATTAGGATATGCAGGTATGCACCTGACACTTGAAAGATGATCTGCGATCCAGATAGGGTTAAGTTACAAACTTACAATAACAGGAAGTTCAATAAAATTTGTATGGTGAGATATCAACAAGTTCAACTCAACTGCAAAATAAAACACTACAGAAAATATTTTACACATGAAAATAAAACCACAAATAATAATAAAAATGTCTGCCAAGTGATAATGTTGAAGGACAAATACGTTAACACTATCTTTACTTATAGATTTCTTGATTGTGTTAGGCTAAAAATAAAAAAGACAGCGAAAATCTTAGAAGATACTAACTTTGCTTAAAATTATAATCAATCCTAAGCTCCACTAGGATTCCCCAAATGTTGTATCACCTAGTTCATTAGGTAAAGCCCCATTAACAGATAAAAAAAAAAGAAGAGTGCCCAACAGTTTTATCTCCAACATGCAAGAAACTCAATTTAACAAAATATTGTGCAAGTCTGTCAGCTGTGACGATAAAATATGTCTATGGTCAAGCTTTCAACTGTATTTAAAGTATACATATTGACACACCTGAACTATTCATCTAAGACAGGTGTTTCCAAACCTTTTTGGACAAGGGCCGGGAGGTGGATCTTTTTAGGCTTCGCGGGCCAGGGGGATCATGGTAAAATTAAGTAGGGATGCATACATGATCAGACTGGCTTTTGCTCAATTACGTTTTATTTTTTGTTTTTATAATATAAAAAATTTATATTATTACTTTAATAAGCTGTCAGCACGGCTTCGGTTTGGAGAGCCATGATCTAAGATATTAGGTCGAAACATAGTAAATCAGGTCTCACCTAAGGAAGCTGGTAACTATATGAAATACCTACTAGATATGAGAATGAAATATAAGAAGTGAAGCCTAGCTTTGGGTGGTTTGCAAATATCTGGAGTACCAACAAGTACAAAACAAAAAGCTGAAAAATGATAAATTAAGCTTTGTTTTTGGTAGTTAGTAACTATCTAGAATATCAACAAGTACAAGATATAAGGATGAAAGATGATACATCAAACCCTGCTTTGTGTTGTTGGAGTGTGTGTGTGTGTGTGTCTGAATACCTACTAATACAAACCTTGAATTTGTAGAGTGGGATATAAAATTTAAGGGTGTTTTAAAGATGCATAAATTTTAGTTACATACATCTATTCATAATTAAGATTTATCAGTCAAGACATTATTTATAGCTGCAAGCTACTGTACTTTCTGCCTGCATCTATCACTCATCAAGTATTCAAATGAAAAAATTTTAGTGGTCGTAAAGTATACCAATCAGCTTTTTCTTACTGATTAGGAACAGTAGCTGGTTAAGTGTGATAATTCTTTTTTGCTCTAGGGAAATGGTTGAAGTCATTATGCATATTTATGACTTTTTCCTACATGACTGCAAACAATTATTCCTTTATATATTCAGTGTATTCTAAATTCAACTTTTTTTTTCTAAAAGACCACAAAAATTAAAATATCTAAAAATATTACATTAAAAATTAAATATACAGTTCATATAATACTGACCTAAACTTCTTTCTTCAGAAATAGAAACTGTGGGTTCTATATTCATCTCTTCCTCTACTATTCCATGCACTGTCCGTCTGTGCATAGCAAGAGTAGAGGTTTGTCTGTAATTTTTGCCACACAGATTACAAACATAAGGCTTGGTAAGGGTGTGAACAACATGATGCTTATATAAGCTAGAATATTCTGTAAATTTTTTGCCACAACTGAGAACACTACACACATACGGCTTTTCACCTGCAGTAAAGAAAAAATTTGAGACTAAAGATATATAGCTTGTAACTAAATATAAAAAGTTTTCATGCAGATCAAGTTACCAAAAATAATATGAAATCCTCACAATTAAACAAGGTTGATCAGACAAAAAAGCTTTAGGTTCATGTTATTAAATAGTCTCTCTTAACTTTGTCTTCTCAAAAATTCAGAAGTAATCATAAGTTAATGAAAGCAATTTTTTATTTGTGATTATTACTGGAATAGATAGAGAAGCACTAAATTCTTTTGTGATGTAATAATTATATATTTTTAGATGCACTCATTTTTTTTGGTTCATGCAAATTATACTATAAAATATAATTCGAATACAGTGGTAACAGATTTTAATAAAATACCAAAAAAGTGCAACACACACATTGACACTATCTTTGCAAAATTATTTGATAATGTTTAGAGCATTATTTTTAGAGATATAATTAGTTTATAAGTTGAATCTGTCTGTCAAGTTTCCAACTAAAGTTCTGAAAACAGCCAAGAAAGTCAAATTAAAAATTACATTTCAATAAAAATTTTGATGCACAATGATAACTATTATTCTTAAATATTATGTTGAAGATACTTCATTTTGAGTCATGATACATTTTATCAAAATAATTCATATGCTAAATCTCACCTGTGTGTATTCTAATGTGATTCTTGTAATTAGTTGCACTAGCAAAGGATCTTCCACACCCTTCTTCCTTACATATGTATGGCCTTTCACCCGTATGAGTGCGGATGTGTACTTTGCGAATGTTGGATGTAGTAAATGCTCTGTCACAGCCTTCAAATGGACACTTAAATGGACGCTCTCCTAAAAAAAGAAATAGATATTTTATTTCAAAAAATAAGTAAAACTCAGTAAAAAATAAGCCTTTAGATGTCAACAAATGCAACAAAAAAATGCATAAAACAACTCTTTTACAAAATCAACAGTACAAAATACAATAAATAAAAACAAAAGGAAACCATTACAGACTATAAAAATTCAATAGACAAAGTTTACTTCTATTTGAGAAACATTATGAAATATCACTACATATATTCATACACATTCTACAAAATGAAAAATTAGCAACAGAAACAATAATAATAATAAAAAACAGCACACAACCTGTATCAGTTGCATTACCTGTTCTGCATCAAGTTTTGACTTTAAGGAATTTACCACCATCAGTGCCACATTGAAGGGGTGGAAGACCCTTCTGAGACAATGATCCCAATGTCTTAGTCCTTGGACCACAGGGAAGTTTACTGGTAACCTCTTAGAAAGTCTGCAGTTAGAAGTCATTGCCAGTTGGAGATTCTTTCCTACTGTCTACTCTTTGGCCACATTTGACACTAGTTTTTATCCTTGTTTCATTTGGACTAGATTTAACTTTTCAAATAAAAAATATGGGTGATCAAGCAACAGATTGAATGCATAGAATTTCTGTCAAATTTAGTCAAAGACAAGATAACCAAGAGTGTCCAAGATTCGACTGCATATAATAATAAAAGTCAGGAATGAAAAATATGTGATTACATGAATTCTGACTGATCAGAAGTTCAGTTAAATGTTTAGGTTTGAAAGTTGACAGTTATGCCAAAACTACTAACTATTACCCTGGTCAAATGACACTGCTACAGGCTTACATGTACTAAGAAGTATACTGATTGTAAACAATGTATCCCTTACACCTGTGGATGTCTTGTTTCACCAGGCTTTATCAGATCTCTCAATCTATATTCAGCTGTACTGCTCACTTTTGTCATTGCCATGACAACAGCTAACACAGCTACCTGGGAACCCAGCCACATTTCTTTCACTACAGTCTGGTTGTTATAAAAACAGAGCCCAGGACTAGTACAAATGAAAAGGAAGGTGAAGCTGCAAACTTTAGTAACCAAAAAGAGCTAGCCACCACATGGGAGCTAAACCCGATCTTCTGACCATGGAAATTCATTAATATTTCATTTGACATCAGACTTCTTTCAGATATACTTACAGCTACACCTTGTTCTGTTATAATGTAAATAAAATATTCATTAAAAATTTGTCAAATGAAAATTTATATTCATAACCATGTAGAACATTAGGTGCGCCAAGTTTTCATTTGGTATGATATAAGACACTGTTTGCAAAATGTATCTCCTATGGATCATTCCATCCAATAAGAATATTACATACTACTGCTAGTGAAAACAATAGGGCAAACAGTGTTTTCTTCCAAGTGTAGCATGAGCCCAGCCACAACTCTTACCTTTCTCATGAAAATTCACTCACTATCTGCCAAATATTTCAATGTTAAAACTGAAACATTCTCTCATTAGCATTAATGAAAATATCAGGCACACTTTATCTTCAAATAAACTTTACAGGCCAGTAAATTGCAGCCAACTTAATATTTCTAAGTCTGTACATTCAGATCAAATCCTTTATTTTCATTCGTATGTTGCATGATAGTTGTGTTCTCCACATAATACATTGCTCACAGATGACTTTGTGTTACACATCCTTACACATGTGCAACACTACATACAAATATATTCACACACATCTATTGTTATATATGTATATTATGAACATTATACATTGTCATAAACTAGTAGTTGTATACAGACTGCCTCTGACTAATGCACCATTACCATAGTAGCCAACACAGGCCACCTCCACTAGTTTTGTATCAATAGTCATGGTGCCATAATGTTTTACCATCTACAAGCTTGTTTTATCAGCATCATGAAATAAGTAATCACCAGAAGAATTCAGCAAAATTAAAACTTCTCAGCTAAAATCCTTGCAAGGCAAGATTAACATCCATGCTATTGGTGAAGTACATATCAATAAACACTCAGCCCAACCAAGGCCTAATTCAACAATTCACATTAAGATATATTTACTGTCCTAGACACCCAGCAACACCAGTAGCCAAATTAGCAAGATATTTTATCAGCATATGCAAGTCAATCCACTTCCTTCAGTTGGTGTTACCGAAAAATAAATACAAGCAAACCCAGTGAAGCAAGGACCACTCCATTTAGATTCATCATAACACAATTTAGATTTTATGCTGAGAAAGAACATAATTCCCTCATTGTACATGGAGGACTCCAAAATACTTAAGTATATACGGAATATATATTTAAGCAAGCAAGCATTCCACTACTCGGTTAGATAGTGTGAACAATTTTCATGAAAAGTCAGATGACATTTTGTCTAAGAAAATCACTTGATAGCTATGAAAGTATTGGTTGAATTTCCCTTTCAGCTGAGTTTTTCAATTCCTAGCTATCACCAGCTGTCTTGTGTGATAATCAAGCAGCCAACAGCAGTTAATGAAGGCAAGGTTCAAAATGCCTTTTCGGTCCCATTAATTTTGTAATTAGCAAACCATCCTAACTTTGTGATGATCAAGTAGCTATCACAATGTCACTGGAACTGTGATGCTGCACTTCATCATACAAACATTTTACTAAATCGTCACAAAATCATACAGATTCAGTATCAGGCATTGGACTGTCTGTCCCTGAATCCATTCCTTCCAAAAATGACCTGTCTGAAATGTTTAAGGAAGTGGCCCAGACTTTCCATGGCCATGTCTTTACACTTTGTGGGAGAAACCCGCTTAGCCTCAATTACAGGGATCTGTGAGGGTGACATTAACCTTTCTCCTGTAAACTCTTAGACAACATCAAACTCCGACATCCTAAACATTAAAAATTTGGTGGAATGAGTTTGTACAGGGACCCTTACACTTGGATAAGTGTTAGATCCCTGTCCTCAGGTCACAAAATACTGAGTTATCTCAGGTAACTTGTTCATTGGATTTGTACAACCCCAGGTTTCTCTGTGACCCTTGGTATGGAAAGACTCAACACTGCTTTGTAGATCACTACTTTCATCAGCCTGTGCTCGCTGTCTTACCTGCTGGCAAACTCTATCCATCAGTGGCACCTCTAGACTCTCTTAGCTGGTCATAGATGAATTGAACATAGTCTGGGTTGATGTACACTGGTTGGTGAATTTCTGGGAGTCCTGTAGAAACTGCTCCATTCAGTTCCAGACTACCCATCATCGTGACGATCTTCAGTCATCTTGTGCACTGAGACTAAATCCCAGGGAAAGAACCTACTCAGCCATTTTTAGTGCACCAAATTCATCAGTGAAAGTCCAATGTCCAGGAAAGTACTTCCTTTAAACTGGAGAACTTTCTATAACAAATATTGCTCCTCACTGTATAACTCTTCCTCTTGGTTATATGGAAAATGCTACTTCCTCAAGTGCAAAGCTTCAATTCAATTCAGAAGAGCACAGGTAAATACATTCATCAAAAGAAAAGACACACACTGAAAAACAAACTGTAGGACAGAGCACAAAATTTCTCATTCCTACCTACTCTGTGGTATTCACAAGTTCATTGAATTCCCTGTCAGTAACTGCATTGAAACTGCAAAATAACAGGACTCACCAAAAAATGCTTTGCCAACAAAAATATGAATTCTCTGACTTTAACTTAGTTTGAAACAAAGAAAGAAACTGGACATAAGTGAAATAATCTGTATTTCCAACAAAGAAAAATCAAGGTTTATAACAAGTATATCTTTCGAGCATCTTTACTGGATAGCTAGTAAGTCATCAAATCTGTATCAAACCAATCATATCTCTCTCTAATATCATCTTCCAGACTGAGAAAATCTGGTAGTATAAACTAAAAACAACAATGTCATTATTCTCAAGATGCATGTACTACCAATATAACTGATGATCAGTCTCATTTCAAAATAAGGCATGTATTCTTGAGATATACCCTGACTTTCCAGTGGAAAAGATCAATGTCTTTTTCTATGCAGTATACTTCACTTTACAGAAATCTCTGATATGAGAAAATACATGTAACATCATAGATGGATAACCCACCTGTAGGTAACTAGGATGAGAGGAACTTAGTAGCTCCCATTCTATATTAATTCTCTCAACATGGGCTAGGTCAATTTGCCTGACCATGTGACCTCTTTGTACTCATTTAAAGTCTTTATAAATTTAATACTTGTAACTTTCAATATAGTGTGTATATCTTCACAAAATTTGTCAGTCTTACAGTTAATATTACAAGTTTTTCACATACAAAAAATCATATTTTTTTTTACTGAAGTATTTTTAATAAAATAAAAATTTGTCCATGAATATATTGAGTATTTGTTTTGAATAGCCCGTGTGAAGAGTAATTTTCATGTTAAAATAAAAAATACTTTTCTTCATCTCAAATTTCCTGTGTAATCCCTAAAACCTCCTAAATGCATTTCAAACTCTTTTTCAGTAAAACAATATAGTTTATCTGTTATTTTCTCTACCCTATCACAAATCGGTATCGGTCAATTTGACCAACCTCATAACCACCAAAAAATAAAAAAACAAAAAAAAAAACTAAATAAATTTAAATTACCCTTTTCTTCAATGACTTCAACTTGTAACATGAAACTATATTCATTTATCCTAAGTAGCCCTAAGTTCATAACAGTATACATCTATTTACCATGTCTAACTACTATCCATGCCATTATAAGTTGTAAATCACTCGGGGAACGTGCAACTCATGTTACACTAACGAAGTACATTACCCATGAGCTACTAAGAGCTGCTCACTTGTGTGCCTCATGAAACATTTTTATTATAATATTATTATTATTTGTTTTACCTAATCTAATGTTAACCAACCTAAAAGGGTCCCTATTTTTTTATTTAGTTACTTTTATAATTATACATAAAGAATAAACATGAAAAACAAGAAATAAGATACTTTTCCAATCTTTTTTTTCTTCTTGCTGTCAATTGTCGAAGAGAGTTAACCCTAATTTTTTAAACTAATGATAGTAATGCACTTAATTTTTATTTAATTAAATAATGCAAAGAATATTGACTAATAACATGCAAAAGTAGACAAATTCCTTTACCTCTCTAAATTTTTCTAGCTTTCTAACTATGTGACAAGAGTAAGTACAATTTCATCCAGGCTAATTGTTAACTTTCACGCAGAAACGATGTTGGTACTCTGAGTGAAATTTACATTTGACCATTCAGAACATAACCTTATACAATACCTCATTTGATAGATGAAAACCTTGACTTTGTATTTGTCATTGGTAATATATAATTATAAACTACTATATAAAAATAATAAAAGTCACGTAAATCCCATGCAGTTTTTTCCAGAATCAAGTTTTCTTACGATTATAGAAAAGCACTATTGGCCAGTACTATATACAACCTCTGCATAAAATGGCAGTTACTATAATAAGCACCACCCACATTCATATTGTAAACTCCAGAGAACATTTTGTCACGTGCTTTCCTTATCATCCTATGATTTGTCGAATGAGATACAGCAATTGGAATAACATGGTACTGAAATTGACACCTTCGACTAGGATTGGCTAAAAGTTTTACAACTGAGGTTTAACAAAGCCAGATGCTGTTTTATAAAGAAAACAGACTAGAAAAAGGTTGAGATATCAATCATAGATGGCAGAACCAGTGCTGAAGTGGAAGGAAATATTTGAAAAAATTTTCTTCTTAGAGGGCACTTATTTAGTCTAAAACGTATTGTAGGATTTTTTTCATAAAATTCCTCTTTAAATTTCATTAAACAATACAATTTTGTACAAATAATTGAATGTTATGCTACTATTTACAAAAATAAAATCCAATAAAAGATAAGTTCTCTATAATTTTTTTAATTCACAAATGTGATTTTGCCCTCACGATAAGATCAAAGTGGCCACAGCAGATAAAGGGTTAAAAGTAACCACTACTTTTGTGGTATAAGTAATGTATAAAATAAACAATATTACTTCTTTGTAAAGTACAAAGGACTAGGGTCTTAGACTAACCTTGCAACTGGTATAGAGAATAGGATTTGTATAGTCCAGCAATAAATTACTATAATAACTTAGAATAGTCATACAAAGCATATGAGAAATACTTTTGCTTTAACAACAGTTTCAGAAAAACAAATAGTGCTTTAAACAACATGTTAAAATTATATTGACA
>NW_013665656.1:184618-196734 GCF_000517525.1 Limulus polyphemus | reverse complement strand
AATAGAGAAGATGGGATGCTTACAGAAGATGTCACCTTTCTCACACTAGGTGAAATTCAGGATTTTTTAAAATATGGATTATTAGCTAAGATTTTATGCTATACTAATTGGTATAACATAAAAAAAAAAGTAGTTTAATAAAATTTTGAATGTAAGACACAAAAACCTTGTGTCATGCACAGTAAAGGATACCTGTGGCAATAGGGTTAAGAACTGAACTTCATTACTCAAGCAGTATTTTGATAAATGTACAGAAGTTTGACAAAGTGAAAAAAAAACACAATTAAAACTAAATTAGAAGAATAAGTCTTTCGTAAATGTATTACTGTTGAAAACATGTTCTATTTTCACTTCAAATTTTCTCACAAATATTCTTAGAATACTTGAAGTTTGATGTTAAATCCAATGGAAATCCCAACACACAAACTTGTTTGTTGTTTGTCCAATTTTTTGATATATGACTTTTGTTTGATGTAGTCAGGTTGCTTCAAAAAATGCCAAACTATTTACTACATCTTTTGTATTGTAAGACAATTCAGAACTTACACAGATAGTCAAGTGGCAAATACTAGCAATGAATTGATCTTACATAAAAATACCAAGTTTGCTACCAGAATACAAGATTCACCTTCTACCTTTTTTAACGAACAACACAAGTGAAAATAACTTGCAGCCAATAAAAGTTACATGCAATTACCATCTATTGCCTAATAGCTACTAGGTACAACATGCAACCCTATAATTTAATATGTTTACTATCTTCTTCCACAAAAGGAATTCATACAGTTGATTTGTTTTTTTAATTTATTTTAAGAGTTTAAAATCCTTTTGCTGGAAAAGAAGTACATTAAAACATGTGTGTGGCTCTCAGCCTCCAAGAAAAATTATAACAAGAGTCAACATAGATTTGAGTCCTACTTCCTTGCCAACTGGGAGAACACTAAGTTTATGGTTGATTCATCCATAAGAACTTACAAAAACTTTCTTCACAGCAAAACATTGTTCCCGACTTCTGACTGTTCTTGATGAGGTGTTGTTGTAAAGGGAACAGTGATGTCATCAAAATGGTGCAGAAAGTGTATCAATGGAGCATGTGCTTAAAATATTTTGCTACAATGCAGAATATGTTTCCCAAACAAAATTATTTTACTTTTGTTTATAATATCAATACTCATGTAGTCACTTACAAAACATTGGTTATCCCTGAAAATAAACCTCTGAGTATTTCTTAATCACCTTGCTCAGCATCAAACTTTTTTACCAAAAAAACCAATGAAAGCTAATAGATTTTCTGCCATATTGGAAATGCTAACTTCCTGTGCTGGTTCACTCGATTCATGTACTGGGAAAGAACACCCAGAATGATATTTGGACATGCAAACTGAGCATACCCTAAGTGTATTTCAATACCCGATGTTTATCAGTACCAAAACAATCATCCCACATAGTCTAAATAGTATCAACCATGTAAAATATGCCCCTTCCATTAAAAGTGGAGAAACATAATAATTAAATATGTACAATGCAAAGTATTAACATAACAAATTTGAAATTTCATACATTCAAAGTAATGCCAACACAAATTTAAAGGGTCTTAAGAGGCAGTGGCCCAAGAAATAGCAGTGTCTTACCTGAAATATTTCCATGATATTAAATCATTTGTTTTTTTTTTTCATCAGTGTTCTAATGTCAAAGGCTTTTTCAGTTTTTAAATATAAATAATTGTATGTTTGTTTTTATAATACACATCTCATGATGGTATTACACCTCTGTTTTATCTACTTGGCTATCAGTGGTTAACAAAAAATGTTTCAGTACATAGTAGAATTGAACAATTTCAGCCTTTAAAGACATCTGAGAGCAACTTATACTGAATAATAAAAACATTATGAAAGTTTTCCAATAAAAAAGGCTGGATGTGTATGAATAAACCTAACATATAAGAATTTCAACAACAGACTCATATAACACTGTAGTAACTGGCCAAATCTAAGTTTCCCATTGGTTTGTTAATTTGTTCAGCAAAGTTGTTCTTTATTAGCTCTTCCAAACAATCCAGATGAAATACCCGTCTCAAAATTTTTACTTTGTAAGCACATTTCAAATCTTCTAAAAAACTACAGTATTTAATCTTAGTTTATTAAAAATATTTCTCACCTGTATGGGTACGAACATGCTTCTGTAAATCCCCAGACGTTTTAAAAGCTTTATGACATTGTTCATCAGGACATTTATAAGGTGTTTCTCCTGTGTGAACTCTGGTATGGCTCTTTAAACCATAGCCAGTAGCAAAAGCCTTGTGACATCCTGGTGCATTGCATTTAAAAGGTCTGTACCCTGTATGGGAACGTTCATGTACCTGCAAAAACAGGTAAATAACAACTACTAAAAAAAACTTGACTAACATTCTCTAATTTTGTCAATATTTAGTTAAAGTCCAGTTCTTATTTTCTGAAACATATTTGCTATCCTGCTTCTTCTACCTTTCTCATTGATCCCTGATTAAATCACAGCACATACACACACACACACAAAAGTGTACAAACACACAAATCCATTTGCACTGAAAGAAAGGACAAAATTATGCCACAAGACAAGAGTTTATCACGAATTACTAAAAATAATTTATCTTATGTAACTTTATCCCTTTCTGGGCTAGCAGGGTGTAACTGATATCCCTTGAAACTTCATAACGAGGATCACACTTTTTAAGAAAATAAAAGTTTTGAGATGGCTTGACTAGGTAATGAAAAAACTTTATTATAAATGTACGATGTCTCGACAAGATTTTGTCAAGGTACCTGAGAATGACAAAATCTTGTCGAAACATCGACCATTTATAATAAAAGTTTTTTCAATAACCAGTCAACCCATCTTAAAACTTTGATATTCCTTGAATTTTTTCTTCTGAGAGTTGAAATACTAAGTAGTATGAAACTTAGTACAAACTTACTAAAAATGTATCTAGTTTTGGTTTTAAAAATCATATAACTTGATTTTGTTTTGAGGAAACATAAAAACACTTCCTTTTATCTTTATAGTTTAAATTTTTCTTTATTGTTGAACAGAAAGTTCAGTTCTAATTATTTGGTCAATTTCAGCTTGAAAGATATTCAGTAACATATTTCTTTTAACACTATATTTATAATTCCTTCTATAAATTAAATTAAAACTGAAGCAAAAACAGACAATGATTTATCAGTAGCCTATGACTTGACATTATATAATGGCATTACCATCATCTTTGTCTCAGTAGTTAACAATATTTTTCTTGAGCAAAAATCCTAAAACAAAATAGCTCATGGATACTATCAAACTGTTTCCAGTTACCATACAAAAAGTTATGATAATCAAGCCTGACAACTATGGGTGATAGATGTTCACACACAAACAAACACAATGGATCATCTTCATAATAAGATTACACAAACTATGGGTACATGGTTTCAAAACTCAAGTTTTTTTTAAATAAAGAGGTTAATTAAAAACATTTAATTTCCACCAAAACTATTTAACTCGGACATGAAACAAATAATGAACAAAATACATTTTAGCTTTTTTGCTTAGTACAACTACTTATTTTCACCCATAAAAATTGTGAACTTTGATCTCTTCTTAAACTTTCAAAATGTACTCAAGTTTAATTCATTAAACTGATTTACTTATATAAATGTTATCAAAACACCTTCAGGTGATGCTGAGTTGTGTATAATCGTCCACATCCTTCATACGGACATTTGAATGCTCTATCTCCCATTGCCAAGGCTCTTGGACTGCTTGTAGAGGGGCTGTTTACAACACCTAATGCCTGCAAAAAATTTTTTTTTAACAATCAAGCATATTCTAAGTCACAAAAAGAACAATTCCTAAGAGCCTGAATGTTTTTCTTGATTTTTCTAGATTAATAAGGACTTCTATGACTTTAATTTTTTTTTTCAAGTAAATGATACACTTGATCTTTATATTTGTTATGATGATGGAAAAAATAGTTCAAAAACTGTATTTAGAAGTAGCAACAAGCAAGGATTTCTCAAATCTCTGGAACAATTCTTAACATTTTAAAATTAGATTTGAGACTTCATAAGAAAAATAAAAGTCAGGAATAATAATTATAGAAATGAAAACTCACCATTTTGGCTTCAATTCCATCTCTAGCTCCTTCACTTACACTGTCCTCTCCAATCTATATGTATCCAAATTGTGATAGAAATAATTAAGATACCAAACTGTAAAACTAAACCTTTTTTATTACATGTGGTGACAGATTTACTGAACACCCCAGAAGATTGTTTTTTTTTATTTGTACTAGTTTAACAGTTGTACAATGTACAATCAAATTTTACTATTTCGCATAAAAGAAGTGATTTCTAATGACAATTAGCCAATTCAAGTAAATGTTTATAAAAGTATAACTATTTCTTTACTTGACTTTTCTCTGTTCTGTAATTATTTATGGAAACAAAATATACCTCTTGAAATCTTTAACAATCATGGCAACATTTCCCCAAATTACTAAACACACAAATAACCTTACAGTACAAGTTTTTTCTAGAAATACTTGAAAAATGAATACTCAAAGTGTATTTTGTTTTTTTACATTTTGTTCTATAAAGTATTTCTATTAGGCAACTTTCTTCCTGTTTTTGGTAACAAGTACCTTTAATTAAATTTTAAAAAATGTATATTAATACTAAATATGACACTTATCCAATTTACATTATGATTACTGAATAATTAATAAATTAGAAAAACGTTTAATGAATTATTTTTATTTAAGGTTAATTTGACTGTTTTGGCTTTCAAATTGTTTTCAGGGCAGTAAACTAAAGATTTTTTTCTTCTATTGAATAACTGAGAAGTCTGTGTTGTATGTCAAACTTATTCTCAGGAGTTTGTTTTGGAACTTTTTTTTATATTGATTTTATTAACAATCTATACAGAATCTTCGCCAGTCACATTTGTAAATTCATTCATCATAATAAAATTCAAATTATTCAACAAAGATTGATTTTATTAAGAGAGACAGATGTGTTGCTAGGTGCTGGCACATAGGGCCTGTGCCCTGAATTCCCAGGTGGTGTCTTGAAAAATCAGAATAGAAAACTATGACTGATATCAAAGTGAAACAATAAAAATTCCCATGCCTACGAGTCTTAACCCCAAATCTTTTAAGCACCTAGTAACACCTCTGAAGAGAAAACTTGACAGAAATGGCGGGGTTAGAACCAGAAAAATTACTTTTAATATTTTGAAGTGTAAAAGATCTTCCTGGGTCACATGACCTTTCCCTTACTTGTTTAAAGCCTTGTTGCAGTAGCTAAATAAAACTTTTCTAATTTTAGATAAAATTCTATAAATTAAATTCAGTCAGTTAGTGCATTCCCTTCACAAAGATTAGCAGTCATTCTCCTCCACTGTTTCAGCTTCATTTAAGTCCATTTTTTAACACTCCTCTACCTGCCCATTTCTCTTGCCATCTATCTTACTGCAGAAAAGATCTTTCTGTACTTTTATTTGAAAATCTGTCCACAATAACTTAATTTCCTCTCCTCATTTTTTAGTTTCTCTGTACAGTTGATTCTCATCATTCTTCTCATGTGCTAGATTTCAAAAGCTTTGAATCTTTTCTTAGAAATGTTATTTATCATCTCTGATACATCAAGAGGGTGACCCTCACATAGCAATTCATAATTCTGATTTATTTGGCAAGTTTATTGAATGCTAATGCAATTTCATACTGATGAAAGTAGATCACGCTATCACGATTCTTCTTATTTCTCTCTGGCACCTTGCATCTTTGATGGTCTTGGGAATATACACAGCAAAGTTCCTATATTTCTTTCAAATTGATTGATATTCTGCATATTCCACTGGTCAAGTCTTTAAGCACACAGGGATGACATCTCCCTTAAACAACATAGCTGAGACTTTACCTAATTGTGCTTGCCAGCCAAAGAGTGGAACTAAAGAGTGACCACTGGTGTGCACTTAAGTTTGTATGGAGTCATAAGAAAGGCTGAATGTTGTGGAGGAATGATTTTGGTCATTATCAAAGAATGATGTGGCTGCCCAGAAATTACAGATACTACTGCTCACAGAAAACCCTATACTGAAATCAGCTAGTCTTTTTAATTTTGTTGCTATTTATATATTCACCCCACCATTTTGTGTCTTAATTAATTATTTTAAGCATCTTCACCTAATACTTAAATTATTTTATAAACTGTTTGGTTATGAAAACATTAGTAAAGTTAAGGGGAATTTGTTAGAGAAAAAGAACCAAGATCATCCATTCCCTAGAATTAATTGGGGCATGCATGAATACTAAGTTTTAATACACCCTAGATACATCACTGGGAGATTGCTGCATCAATTAAAATAATTATTTCACGAGACAGCACAAGGCTTTGAGAGAGACATCCAGTTTTCTTTCACGCCAATGAACAACAGAAAGATATTTCTTTAAAAGAATAGACTTATGTAACATAAAGCATTTCAAAGGAGCTGAGCAATTTGATTATCCATAGGGTATGGATAATCAAAATTATGATTAAATTGATTAATGTCAAAAACATAATCAAAATTATTACTGCAATCAAGATATTGCCATATTAAGGTGGTTGCCTTATGATTAGAGGGTTGATTCTTGTTGCCACCAAATATGCTCGCTTTTTAGTGTTTTTGTTTTTTGTTATGACAAAGCAAATAAGGCTACCAGCCAAAAGCATCCACTGCCACCTAATGGGCCACTTTAGTGCCAAATAAAGAGCAAACTTAGTTTTTTTTCTCATTGTGTCATATTTCTGATTTTTAATTGTGTAATTCTGTTTTTCAGTGTTGAATAAGGTGTAAGTTTACTTTTTCTACATTGTGTATTATATATGCAACATCACACCTATTACTTTTCTGAAGTTTTGACAGGCACTGGCATGTTTCGAACCCACAACTTTTTGATCATAGGGTGAAAGCTCACAAAGCAGTATTCCTTATCCACTCAGCCATGCCAGTCTTTTAACCATCTGATATATGTATATGTGCTAATCAATTTTCAATAAACAATAATGACATCAATAAATGTAGTATTATTACAATTTGCATATAACAGCAATATTCTTGAGTGACAAAACAAAAACACAACATACTTATAAATTTTTCAACACTGTACTTTATATCGTATAGAATAATACTATAAAAACACCTCGTGACTGATTATGTTTAAGTCTCTCAACATGGGCTTGGTCAATTTGACTGACCATGTAACCTCTTTGTACTCATTCAAAGTCCTAATAGATTTGATACTACTAACTTTTAACACCGTATGTATATCTTCACGAAATTTGGCAATCTTTCAGTAAATATTATAAGTCTTTCACATATAAAAAATATTTTTAGTGAAGTATTTTTAATGAACTAAAAATAAATTTTTCCTAGAATATATAAAGTATTTGTTTTGAATAGTCCATGTGAAAAGTGATTTTCACGTAAAGATTAAAAATACTTTCTTCATCTCAAATCACATTTGTGTAATCTCTAAAACCTCCTCAGTACATTTCAAATGTTTGTTTTCAGTAAAACTTTATATTTCATCTGTAATTTTCTCTACCCTAACTCTATACAAGGTTGGTCAATTTGATTGACCTCGTAACCACAAAAAAGATCAAAATACATCTAAATTACCCTCTTTTTCTTTCTAGAATGACTTCAAATGTAGCGTGAAACTACATTCGTTTATCCTAAGTAGCTTTAAACTTGTAACAATATATATGTATTAATAATTAAATCTTATTGTTTTATTGCCCTTTGAACCGTGTCTAACTACTATTCATGCCATTATAAGTTGTAAATCACTTGGGGAACATGCAGCTTATGTTACACTACCGAATTACATTACCCATGAGCTACTCCGAGCTGCTCGTGTGTACCTCATGAAATATTTTTATTATATTACTATTATTGTTTATTTTACCTAATCTAACCTTAACTAACCTAGAGGGGATCCCTTTTTTACATTTTAGTTACTTTTGTAATAATAAATAAGGAATATACATGAAATTTCCCCTAACTGTCAAACTTTTTCTGGCTTTCTAACTATGCAACAAGAGCCATTACAAATTCATCCAAGCTAGTCGTTAACTTTCCCATGGGAATGAACTGTGTATTATAAGTGAAATTGACACTTATCTGTTCAGAACACAATGTTATACAATAAGTCATTTGATAGATGAAAACCTTCACTTTCTATTGGTTATAGGTAATATATAATTAAACATAAGAGAGATCTATTAATAAATTCTGAAAGAGAGGATGTAACAGGTGGGTGTGGCAAAAGGGGTCTGATTTTCTGTTTGATAGCTCCGTAACCAAACAAAATTGAAGGCTATAAAAATTATGGTTTGACTGAGCAATGATGATTTTATAGTGAATAATTTACGTTGAATTTTGTACTTTTTGGAGGGGTGATGGATAAAATAGAGAAGAGAAGATACCTAAAGAAAATGTGTGTCACAATAGGGGAAATCCAGGATTTTTTTAATATTGCCTTATAGAATTAAGCACTTAAAACTTATATACTATTAAAATATGGATTATTAGCTAAGATTTTATTCTATACTAATTGTATAACATAAACAAAAAAGTAGTTTAATAAAATTTTGAATGAAAGACACAAAATCCTCGTGTCATGCGCAGTAAAGGATACCTGTAGAGACTGGGTTAAATAGGCTGCATCTGCAATATAGTCTTCACAGTGTGCAATGATAAACATGTAATAACATAGAGAGGTTTTGAGTCAGAATTTAGCGATTCAAAATAATACATTTTTGGCACACTTCACACTGAAATACTGTTGAGTACAAAATAATGACTAATTCTACAGCCATAATAATTTTATTCTCCTCTACTTCTAACAAGTTAAAGTAACACATACTGTTAAGTTCACTGTCCCTTTGAAGATGCACCTAAATTATAACGTGCTTGATAACCTAGAAGTACTTGTGCACATTCTATTCACCACCACTTGCTTGATTGCTTTGACATAGCTGTTCATATAAAACTATAAACTTGATATCCAGAACTAAGCATATGTAACTTATGTTAACCTGTACCTAAGAGAATCTCAATAGTCACTGTTATGTTTAGTATTTTTCTAACTTATAATCAATTTTATGAAGTAGTTTATTTTGATCATAAAAATTCAGTAGCTTTAGTACTCTTGTTAAAATGTATAAGGAAAAACCTGTAGAACAGTAATAATGTATTTTCAGTTTGTTACAAGTTTTGTACTATGTTGCAATTATTTAGTGTCATTTTCATCTACAACAGTTCAAGATTAAAAAACTAATTTAATCCTAAAGTGTTGTACTTGAAGATGTCTAAACAAAGAATAGTTCAAAAATTATTTAGAAAAAATCCAAAACAAGCTGAAAATAGAAAGATTAGTCTCACGTGAAAATAATCGATTAGTAAATGTAGTCCACTAATGAGTTCAATGATTAATCAATTAGCAAGTTTCAGTTATTGCCCAGCTCTAATTTCAAATCAACAAGTTTGCCTAACAAGAATGTTGGACTGCTACCCAAACTACTTAAGAATAAAGTTATAAATTAAGTGCAATATCTTCCCATATCTCCATTAATAGTAACGTATATTCAACAAATACTGCTTACTTGTCCAACAGCAAAATTTTCCAAGCCTAATCCAGATGCTTCACCATCAAATAGAGGTTCAGCAGTTACTGGAGAAATGTAAGCTGTAGTCCCATCTTCTAGTTGAATAGTCTGAAGACCTTCTAAAACATTAAAAGAAAAACTTTACTAGTAATTCCTCTTAATTTTAAGTATTATTAAGATGATAGCAATAAACAAAACTGATACTTATTGGATATCTTATCTTAAAACAAGAGGAATCAGAGAGATTGCATACCCTCTCCCCTTCATTCCCTTTTCAAGATTGCGTGCATTTATGTTGGTTAATGCCAAATTACATCTACAAAAACTCATAAAATCCTTCTCAGATCCAGAATGATCAGTGCTCCAGATCATTTTTTGTAGTGTAACGAGTCTCAACCTTAATGTCCCCATGAAATTTGGTACAAATCCAATCACACTTTACAGAGTTATTAACCAACAACCATGAAAATATCCCATCATCCCATTATAAAAAATGCTTTAAAGAGATCCAGAATCTATATCTTGTATCCAGACCCAATTTGGGAAAAACTGGTTTGTTTTGTTTTTAATTTTGTGCAAAGCTACACAAGGGCTATCTACACTAGCTGTCCCTAATTTAGCATTAGTCATCACCTCCTACTGCCAACTCTTGGGCTACTTTTTTACCCACAAATACTGGGATTGACCATTACATTATAATACCCCTATGGCTGAAAAAGCAAGCGTGTTTGGTGGGAGAGAGATTTGAACCCGCAACTCTCAGATTGTGAATCAAGCACCCTAACCACCTGGCCATGCTGAGCTTGGGGAAGACTCTCCTCTACTGATTGCCCGCCTCGTGTAAGATTTTCGTGTACTTTGGTCTATCAGTTTTCGAGATACATGCACAGAAACACACATGGATCCAATTGGAATACCCTCACCCCCTCTCTAAGGCTAAATGTTTTGATAAAGCTATTACTATGTCAGAAAATTAGAACTAAAAGATAATAACAAGTCATTGAAAAAACAAATATTTTTCAGTATTACTAACCTCGTGGGGTTGTATGAATAAAGGCCGTAGTCCCATCCTCTAACTGGACTGCCTGACCATCAAAAAATTTTGTGGGAGCTTCAGAGCTATCTGATTCATCTGTTGATGGAAGTGACTGAACAAAAGCTGTTGTACCATCCTCTAACTTCACCGTTCTAGTTTCTAACACTCTAGTTGCTACATCTCTATGATCAACCAATGAAATTCCAGAGTCAGCTAATGCCACACCAGAGATACTTAATGGAGGTGTAGACGTAGTCACAGCAATAACAGGTGAGCCAACTGAACAGTTGATTGCTAAACTGTCACCTTCACTTGGACACACTGATAGAACCCCAGCATGAGGACTGTCATCATTATCTTGAGAATCATCTTGTTGATCCTTAAATAAACAAGTCATTTTTATCAAGGTATTAACTCTTTCAGCACGAGCTCGGTCTCTGGGACCAATCTCGTAACAATTTTGTGCTTGTTATAGCTTTCATGCTATAACTTTTAAATTAGTAAGTGTAAATCTTCACAACATTTTGCATATTATCAGCAAATATTACAGGGCGTTCATATGCAAAATATCAGATTTTTGATATTATGGCTTAAGGTTTTTTAAGTAATGTTTTTCTCATGCATTTTTCTTTTTGCATGTTGCCTATCCAATAAGTACAGTAATTGTCATTTATTTTTATGCATTAGAAAATTTTCTAATTTCCCAAAAGTGAAATATTTATAACCTCTAGATAATTATGAAATGTTTCTTAAGAAAAAACTTTGTATTTAATCTTTTATTTTCACCATCGAATCTCTGTACGGGCTTGGTAGATTTGTCCGATTTTGTAACCACCATAAGAAATTAGGAAATAAATATAAATTATGCTTTTTCTGTTGTAGAATGACTACAAATTATAACTTGAAAACATAAATGTTTAGTCTAAATAGCTTAAATGTCCTAACATTGTGCATTTATATATATTTACTATTTTTATTATGCTGACCTTTCAACCGTGCCTGTCTAGCATCACAGAAGTTACAATGACACGGCGCATGTGCACTAATGTTACCGTATTCAATACTATACAACTGACCTTTAAAACATGACCTGTCTTGACTGTGTTTTAGTGAGCTAGTATTTTGTAAAATACAGTTACATTTTAGTTATAATACATTATTACTATTTACAAATAAGTTCTTGAATTTATTTTTCTTAAAACATAGAAAAGTAAATAAATAAGTATAGCAAACAATTATATCTTCTAGTTACGACCTTTTTACTCATTTGCTGCATGCTGTAGGTTGCTAAGCCTTATAAAATTTCGCACTTGGAGGATGTGAAACTAAATAATTTTTTTTAGGTTTTTTATATATATACATTTGATATAACCAAAAAATCAGAAATTACTATATCAATACCACAGAATTCC